>NW_005803938.1:0-119569 GCF_000240725.1 Microchloropsis gaditana
GGGTGCCCCTACGTGCAAGGCGCGGAGATGCTCATCGCCCAGGGGGTGGAAAGGGGGGAGGGTCATGGACCTACGGACCGTGAACATCATGGCCGGGTACCTAGCGCGGACGAAGGGCTTCGACGAGGCCCAGGCGATGGTAGAAGACGTGAGAAGGGGGGCCCCGGGGATCGAACCGAGGGCGGTCACGCACAACATCCTTCTCGACGCGCTGCTGAAGGCGAGACGGGTGGAGGAGGCCCTGGAGTACTTCTATGCCGTGGCCGCAGAGGCCTCGTCTGCTGGCCCTGGGCCTGACAAGAGCGCACGGAGAGGGAGCAGGGGGGAGAGAGGGCGCCAAGGCGGGGGCTGGAGGAAGGAGCGGGAGAAGGAAGTCGCCTTGGTGGACAGCACCACCTACGACATCCTCCTGAACGGGCTCGTGCAAAACGGACGAGTCTCCACGGCCGGGGCAGTCCATACCATGATGCGCAAGGCTCAGTTTCCGCCCACCATGTACACCTACGCAGCCCTCATCCGCCTGCAGAAGAGTGCCCTGGACGTGTACCGGCTGTGGGGCCAGGCGCGCGCGGACTACCCACGGCTCAGCCTCCCTTTCCTCAACCTGTTGGTTTACGAGCTCGGGCAGTCCCACAACGACTTGCCGGGGGCCCTGGCCGCCTTTCGCGCCATTCTTCGGATGGGTCGTCAGCCCAACACCATTTCTTTCAACTCTCTTTTCTCCGCTCTTATGAAGGACGCCAATGCCTGCCTTCCCAGATGGACCCCCCCTCTTGAGGAAGGGGGGGAGGAGGGGCCGGACAAGACCGGGGAGCGACTGTCCCACGGGCAGGGATATCTTTTGGAAGACGAGTATCCTGCTGTGTCGGCTCTCTCGAGCGAGGGTCGCGGGCTGATATCCCTTCTCGAGTCTCTGCAGGATAGGACCCTTCTGGAAGCCTCCTTGGTTGTGCTTCGGAGCATGTACCATGAGGGGAAAAGACCCTCAAGCTCGAAGGAGACCAGAGAGGGTTCCGAGACAGGCAACGAGAATATGCTTCAAGGGTATGAGCTTGGGCAGGGACGCGCATCCTCCCCCCCCTCCGTGACCGCTTCAGCGCGTCCCAACGCCCGGACCTTCACCATCCTGATGGCCGGCATCAACCGGGCGGACCTGGGGCCTCGAGGGACTGCTCTTTGCATTGCCCTGTACCACGAAGCCCAAGAAGATGGTGTGTCCCCGAACGGTATCATGTGCCATGCTTTGCTCCGCTCATTCGGGCCGGACGCGAAAGGGGCCCTGGGTTTCTTCAAGCGGGAACTCCGGGTCTCTCTGAAGGCACTGGATGCGGTCGACCGCGTGGAGGAGGCAGCGAGAGGATTGGAAGACGAGACAGAGGATGGACGAGAAATCGACGGGGTTTTTACGTCCGGTGGGAATCTGTCGCTGGCTTACATGGCCTTGCTCTACATCTGTGGGGTCTCCGGGCGTTCCGATCTGGCCCTGCAGTTGCTCTATGCTATGCAGCGGGACGGACTGCCCACTGATCAAAATGTTTGGGAGGCTTTTGAGGCGGGCAAAACGGCTCCTGGCGCTGCCGCTACTGCCACGTCGTCCATGGGCCAGTTGTGGATGGGCCCCTACGAGTCTCTGCTGCGGACAGAGACTATGGGCTTGGGATGGGAAACGGGTGTGAGGCGAGTGCGAATAAAATTCTGAGGACCTTACCGGCAGTGTACACAACAGTAATTGAAAGGCAAAATGCTCCTGCTAACCAATCCGTTTTTGCAATATCTGCAGCTTGTAATATAAAGGAACAATAACTTTTTAAATATAAAGGAAAAGAGATTGTCAGGTTTTAACCTCCTCCCATTTGGGCCTGCCCACGGCATTACCGTGAGGAAACCAGGAGCGACATTCGTGTCAGTATCCGAAGATTTTTCTCCCGCAGATGCTTATAGCGTCTAAAGGAGCCATCTGATGGGGTACATTTAAGATAACTTGTGTCGGTGCCCACTTTATTGACCACCAACCGCTAGCTTTCTATCCGGGCAGCTCTCGCTCAGGTATCTGAACCAAACCATCAGCTCGAACATAGACAAGAAAATCACGTCGCCACGCACAATCTGATTGTCGAAAATCTACTTCAACCATTTTCGAGCAGGCTGTGGCGTCCAGTCCCATCTAAACATGGCATCACCTCTGCCTGCTCGTCGACGGCGGTGGTACGTCCCGACCATACATGTCCTTTTGCTGAGCGGTTGGGCCGCCATTTCGGAGGCGTTTGCCGTCCAGGGATGCAACGCTCCAGCAATAAGAGCGTTGACATCGTCCTCATCGAAGCCCGCGGCATCCAGTGGAGTGACGTCTGTGTACCGCAATGACTGTTACAAAGCCCCGTCTACCTGTAAACCTCTGCAGACCGTCGGCCCCCTCATGATGATGCCTGATAGCAGCAATATTGGAAGAGACATACATGAAAGCAGTCGTAGCTGCCAAAACATCTATATTGTGGGTAAACCCAGCTGTAGGAAAGCAGTGGCAGAGGCCTTGAGCACTGCAATGGGGTTGCCTGTTATTCAAGCTTCGAGTGCTGCCACACTCCTTCCATCCTCCTCCGCCATCATCGACGTTGACGATTCTGTCATTACTGAGAACGAGGGCGCCACCATACTGAGTGCATTGGGTCTTGTCATCAGATTGGTGGAAATGGATGACTTTTCAGGATTTGGAAAAGAGCGAGACCGGCAGAAAGAGCGTCAAGCCGTGAGCCGATTTGATGTGGCGGTAGGCGCCGAGGACGACATTGCGTACACCTACGTCGTGAAGCATATTCAGAACTTGAGACGCCTCTCGGGAGGATACGGTGACGGTGCGGTGGATCCTTCGCTGGACCTGGACTTAGGGGCCAACACGTTCTTCCTGTCTCTCACCTTCCCCGACGTGCGGGAGTGCCTCCCCCTCCTGCCCGGGCTGGAAAGAGGCGTGGACGCCTTGGAGCTTCGCGTCGACCTTCTCCGCGACAAGACGCCCTGGGACATCCTCCGTCAGGTCGCCATTCTAAAATCTGCCACGAGGCTCCCCGTCATTTTTACAGTGAGATCTCAGGACCAATGTGGCGCCTTCCCAAACGAGCCGGCGGCTATCTTCGACCTCCTGGCCCTCGGGCTGCGGGCAGGCGTAGAGGTGCTTGACGTGGAAGCGTGCTGGGACCGGAAGGCTCGTGAGTCTCTTTTAACTGAGGCTTGGCGGGGCTATCGGGGCACCACGCGCCTGTTGGGATCCTACCACGTAGTGGGCCGCCGCGTCCCCGACCGAGAAGCCCTGGAGATTTTCCAAGAGTGCTACCACGATGGGAGGGTCGACGCCGTCAAGGTGGTGCTGACAGCTCACAGCGTCCGCGATACCTACCGCGTGCACGAATTGGCAGCGGCCGCCGGCCTCCCTCCTTCCCTCCCCGTGGTGGCGCTGTGCCTGGGCGAGGTCGGGAAACTGAGCCGAGTCTTGAACAGCCGGTATACGCCCGTCACCAGCAAACTTCTGCCCTACGTGGCCGCCCCCGGCCAATTGACCGCGGAAGAAATCATGAGGCTGCGTCAGGACCTGGGCATGGTCCCTACGTCCTCCTTCTGTCTGCTCGGAAGCCCGATCGCCCAGTCCCCCTCCCCGGCTATGCATACGGCCGCTTTTCAACACTGCCTGTTGCCGCACACCTACAGCCTCCTTGAGACCGAGGACGTGCTTGATCTCAAGGCGCGCGCGAAGGAAGGGCGTTTTGGGGGCGCCTCCGTGACCATCCCGCACAAGCAAGCCGTCATCCCGCTCTTGGACCGGGTGGAGCCCTCCGCTGAGGCGATCGGGGCGGTGAACACGGTGGTGGTGGAGGAGGACCCGACGACGGGGTCCGTGCGCTGGGTCGGCCACAACACGGACTGGAAAGGCATCGTCCAGCCCGTGACCCGCCGGCTCCAGGAGGCGGGGCGCGGGTTAAGGGACGACAAGGGCAGGCCTCGAGTTGCCCTAGTGGTGGGCGGGGGGGGGACGGCACTCGCCGCGGCCTATGGCATGACCTCCCTCGGTATGCGCCTTCTCGTCTTCAACCGCACCCCCAGCAAAGCCCACGACGTAGCGCGTCGCTTCGGGGGTAAGGTCCTGGAGTCTCTGTCGCCGGAAGCCGTCCTGGCCGCCACGGAGGGCCAGCAAGATCACTTGGACGTGGTGGTATCCACGGTGCCTGCCAGTGCCGAGTTCGTCTTGCCCGACGCCATGCTCCTGGCGCGACCTGTGGTGATGGACGCCGCCTACCGGCCGGCCAAAACAAGCTTGCTCGCTCAGGCTCGAGCCGCCGGGTGCCCCTACGTGCAAGGCGCGGAGATGCTCATCGCCCAGGGGGTGGAGCAATTCCAGCTCTGGACGCGCCGGAGAGCACCCGAGGAAGTGATGCGGGCGGCGGTGTACGCGACTGTGGAGGAGCTCAAGTAGCTCAACACGAAGGAGTGGGTGGTAGAAGGCGGATGACGGCGGAAAGTGTAAAAGTAAAGCATCTAAATCAAACTCAAACCGATTCGAGCATCGCACGCTTATCTCGGGGCGTTCTGCTTGCTTTTAGTACGATGGTGTCTGCCTCAACCCCCCGCTTCTCTCCGTCCTGAGCACATGCAAAAATTCCTTTCTTCACAAGCCGCCGATCCCCTCCATCCTGTTCTCCTTGTCTCAAAACCGTTAGTCTAGCCCTGTCCGGCCGTCAAGCCCAGCAGCAAGCCCGAATTCTGCCCCCCCGGCAGGTAAGTGATGTTGCGACTCTTGCTCAAGATGTCCGCAATGTCCCGGGCCGCGTCGATGCGACGAATCTCGATCAAGGCAGTCCCGAAGTCTGCCACGGCTTTGGAGATCTTCATCGCCGCCTCCGCCTCGCCCTCTGCACGGATGACCACAGCCTTACGTTCCTGATCTGCCCGCTGCACTATGTACATTTGCCTCTCTGCGTCCTGCTCCGCCACCTGCTTCTGCTCGATGGCCTTGGTGAACTCCTTGCTGAAGGTCAAGTGGGTGATGGAGACGTCATCTAGGATGAGGTGGAACTCCCTGGCGCGCTTGATAAGGTTGACTCTGATCTGATCCGAGATTTGCTCGCGCTTGCTCAGCAGCTCCTCCGCGTTGTACTGGGCCACCACCGCCTTCAAAACCTCATTCCCCACACCGGGCAAAACTCGCTCATCGAAGTCTTGACCGATCTTTGAAAAGATCTCGGGAAGCATCTGTTCCACAGGCCGGGAGAGGACCCGCAGGGAGATGTTTACGTGCTGCAGATCCTTAGTGCCCGTCACGGAATTTATGACCCGAGGCTTGGAGCGCACGTCAAACAAGAAAGCCGATTGCAGTACGGGGATGACGATGCTTGTTCCTTCGGCCAGAGGCTTCGGAAGCACGCCCTTGAAGCGGTCGAACACTACAGCGCGGTGCCCGCCCTCCACTACGCCACGGGAGTGGTGAGTTTTTACCATGGGGGGAAATGATGGAGTTGATTAAGTTCAACATTATCTATCTCTTGAGCCTTGTCATACTTGTAGAACATGCGTGTCGGCCTTACAGCTTGATCTTAGACATCAGGCGTCTGCAATCGTCTGAGGAAATAGTGACCAGGCCCGCTTACCGTTGAACAAAAAGTTGTTTCCTACGAATGCGGCCCCTGCCACGCCGGCACCTAACTTTGCAACTCTGCCCAGTAATGCCTCCATCTCTCACTTTTCCCTGGACTTTCACCCGGCCAAATGGATAGAAGGAGATGGATGGAAAGTAATGAGTCATGATGTTGATGCATGTCGAACGGCATCTTTATCTGCACAGTCTTCCTTTCCACTACCCTAAGCTTCCCTAAGCTTCATGCCATAATTGTGTCACTATGTTACATGAAGCATGCACACGCGAGAAAACATATTGTCCTTACCTTGTGTACGGGGAGGTCACTGATTACTTCCCGGACTACCTCAGTATCTTCCGAAGCGTAGTGCTCCGACGGTGCTAACACCCGTTGCTACCTGCGGTATCCGAAGGATATAAGTCAACACCGTTAAAACACCATCAATGGATAAAAGACTGCGCGATATTCTGCTTGTGATGCAACAAGTTGTGCGATTGAAAGGCCTGAATGCCTGTGGAAAGAGTTTTTCCTCGTTCGCCGGCTTCCTAGCCTCTCCATTACACTCGCCCTCCCACAAGTCCTGGGATGGCCACGAGAGAAGCGTCAGGGAACGGTAGACGCTTGACAAGCTTTTTGTGTCTCATATAGATGTGTTCACTTCTACACATCCCCTCTCACTCGCCGTAGAAGCTGGCGGAGTGGAAGACACAGAGAGGTGGTGTGCTGTGTAGCCGGGAGGTGAGGGATGCTGCGGCAGGGCTTGACCAAGTTGCGGCACTCTCATCATGCCGGTAAGCAAAGTTAAGGCCGGTATTATGTACCTTCACACCAAATATATTTATCCCTGGTTGTGACCATATCATTGCGCCTCAGGTAAGAGAGTACAGCAGGTTCAGGAAAAGTACAAGGGGCAGGTGACGTCAACGCTCCTGTCGCATCAAAAAGGAGGCACTTGGGAAGGTATTCATGCGTCTAGAGGAGGGTGCCGGGCGATGAGTGGTGGATTTTTCGACCAACTTCGACAATCACTTAAGAAGGAGGTGGAACAGAATAAAGAGTTCAAGGAAAGCCTGTCAAAGCTAAGGAAGGAGACGGGAGACTTGACGGGAAAAGCTCAGGAGAACTCCTCCAAGTTGGCGGAAAGCATGCACAAGTTGTCATCGACTGTATCCAGCCGCCTGAATGAGACAAGAGAAAGTTTGAGCAAGAACTCCCAGGTACTCATGTCGCAGTTAAAAGAGAAAGTAGGGGCATCGCAGGCGGAGGAAAGCGAAAAGAAAGGCGAGGGGGCAAGGAGAGATTCCCCCTCTCCTGTCAAGTCGCACGCGGAAGTGTCTCACAAGGAAAGCCCGACTTCCTCCAAGAGCGCATCAAGTCATGCTGACGGTCATCATGAGTCGCCCGCACGGGAGGGAGGACGGAGAAGAACCCTCGAGGAGGCCAGCCAGGCCGCTGAAGAAGACCCTGTGAAAGCGTCGGGCGCCGAGGACTCCGCAGGGCGCAAGGAAGAAGCATCAAGGGACGAGACGGAGGCCTCATCCACCTCTTCCTCCAGTGGAGGGACGGGTGCTGGCAGCGGTGCGTCTGGGGGGAAGGAGAATGTGTTTACAAGGTGGTTGGCGGGACGCCCTCCTCGGGAGTCCCTCCGAGTCTTTGTTCGGGACTTCCAGGTGGGCCTGAGGGAGGCGTTTGCGGACCTGTTTGGGATGCGGGAAAAGAGCACCGGTATGAGGAAGCACATTTATCAACAAAGAGCTTCGGAAGCGGATGGGGAAGCCGGGAAGCAAGAGGGAGAGGAGGGGGAGAAGGGGGAGGCGGGGGAGGAGAAAAAAAAGAACGCCGGGGGCGCCTTGGTGGTGGTGAAGCAGCAACAGAAAACCTGGGAGCGGCTAGCTGAGCAATTGCGAGACGCGCCTATCATCCAAGAGATTTTAAAAGCGGGCACGAAGCTGGCGGACACAGAGCTCGGTCGGCAGGCGGGAAAGCTGAGGGGGAAGCTCCAGGACCGGGTGGAAGACGCGCGGGAGCTGTGGGAGACGAGTCAGAACCCGATCGTGTACAAGCTCTCCTCCATGTGGGACGACCTGACCTCGGAGACGGAGCTGGGCATCGCCTTGCGGGAGATCCGGCGAGCGGACCCGGACTTCGTGGTGGAGGACTGGGTGAACACGCTGTCCGAGTCCTTCCTGCCCCTCTTCTTCAAGGCCTACCTGAAGGGGGACCTGAAGACGCTCAAGCCCTACCTCTCGGAGGGGATGTACAGGCAGATGGCGGAGGAATTTCGTCTCCGCAAGGCCGAGGGCCTGGCGCTGGACCCGCACGTGCTCGAGATCAGCAACGCCGAGATCGTACAGGCCAAGCTCCACGACCACCAGCCCGTCCTCGTCCTGGGGACGCTCATCCAGCACATCAACTGTGTGCGGAATCGGGAAGGGGCGATCGTCGAGGGGAAGGAAGATGAGGTACGAGCCTCCTTTTACCTGCTGCTGTTTGTGCGGGAGTACGACGAGAAGGAGGGGGCTTTGCAGTGGAAGATCCAGGAGCGGTACCTGGGCTTCTCCCAGCCCTTCATTTAGAGTGAGGAGGGGCGACAGAGCCATCGAGCCGCTTCGAAGCAAAGTATGATTTGAGACGGTTTCGACGAACGTATTGCGTTGTTATTTTACTGCATTTGTGAGACGCCTCCGTGTGCTTGCTTTAGGAGCCTCACATTGCCCCTCTGTACATAGGCTCCTCGATCTAGGCGAGCCTGGCGAAAGCTACCGACACTCCCACAGCTTGATTTCACGATTGACGCTGCCGGTGGCCAGGTAGGGCAAGGTCGGGTGCTGCGCCAGGGCCGAAACGAATTGCTCGTGGGCGTCGGGGAGGGAGCGGATGCAGCGCGCCTTGGCAATGTCGAACACGCGCAGGCTCCTGTCGTCCGAGACGCTTAACAGAAACTGCCCCGACGGGTGGAAGCGGACGGAACGAACCCAGTTCTCGTGGTCTGCAAGTCTCAACAGACACTGCCCCGTCCTCGCATTCCAGAGCATGATTGTCTTGTCGCGGCTGCCCGAGACCAGGTAGGCCTCCTCGGCCGATCCCTGACTCTGGAGGCCGGCGCTTGCCTCACCATTCTCAGACCCTAGGCCGGTGCTGCCCCCCTTGTTGCCATCGATCTTCACCGCGACCCCAGGGGGCGGGAATGCCACAGCCTCCACCACGTGGGAATGCTCCCTAAGGACGGCGACGGGGGCGCACGTGTCCAAGGCCCAGACCGCCACCAGCCGGTCACTTCCCCCGCTGGCTAGAAGCGCCCCGTCCGCGCTTGTGGCAATGCAGCGTACCCAATCGGTGTGCGCGCCGACTAAAGACCTTTGGCAGAATCCCGTGCTCACCTCCCACAGCCTCACTGTGGTGTCTCTCGAGCAGGAGGCAAGCTGAGCGTCCGTTGGCCCAATAAAAGCCAGGCCCGAGATGGTGTGGTCGTGGCCCCGTAGTGTCCGTACGCACTCGGGCGCGGTGCTCGGGGACTGGAAATTCCACAGTTTTATGCTGAGATCGCTAGAGCAGGACGCTAGTAGCGTGCCCGCTCGGTTGAAGACCACAGCCTGGACACCATTGGTGTGCCCTTTCAGGGTCAGTTCGTGCGCCCCGCTCTCCAAATCCCATGTCTTGATCGTTGCATCATCACTCCCCGAGACCAGTAAGGCAAAGATCGGGTGCATTGCCAAGCACGTCACCCCCCCTCGATGGCCCAGGAAGGAGCGTATGGCGGGGGCGCGGGGGAGATTGCGGTCGTCGCCCGCAGCTGGTGCCCGAGTGCCTCCCATGTGTGAGTGTCCGCGGTATGCTTTTAATTCTTGCTCAGCGACCAACAAACGCTCTTCCAACTCCATCAATTTTTTCTGCAAACTCACGACCGCGGACCATTTTTTTTCCAAGGTTCCTGTCAATTTAGGGACTGCTGCTGCTTCCAGGCCGGTTTCCATGGCGAATAGCTCGGCTGTCTTCGCGAGACTGTCCCCTTCGTCTCGAAGGTACTCCAAGATAGCCACATGCCTTAAAGGTTATTCGTAGGATGAGGATCTTTGACTTGAGAACTCGAACGTCGGTTATGAAGGCTGAAACGAGCAAGCAAGGAAAATAGGAAAAACACTTACAGGTCTGCCTTTTGACGCTCTGTCAGCATGATTTCCGTCTGCGGCTGATGGTTTCGACGCT
The DNA here is from genome assembly GCF_000240725.1 of Microchloropsis gaditana. Lineage (NCBI taxonomy): Eukaryota > Eustigmatophyceae > Eustigmatales > Monodopsidaceae > Microchloropsis > Microchloropsis gaditana. Next base: position 9,828 of record NW_005803938.1, read on the forward strand.
AGTTTGAAGGAAATGTACTACATAGTACCAAAAGAGAAGTAAAGCATTACTTGCTACCCGTGTGCATGCATGATCTGTGGTCCTCAGGTCGGCGGCGGACATGGCCCGACAGTATCGCCCCCGGATCTCGGCGAGGGCGAGTGACCGCCGGCGACCTCTCAGCGGAGCAGGTTAGTCGACGCGGTCAGTCACAACGTGCCCACAAAAATGAAACAAGGCGCAACCAATTTTTTTCAAGTATTTCTTTCTCCATATCGTAATGCGATGCGGGCTCTGAATGTTCCTTCCAAGTACAGTCCCGCCCAAGCCTCCCTCCTCACGTTTCTCGCGGAGGCCCCAAAGCGAGGGCAGCGCACTGACTTCACTCAGAATTAAGCCAATCCCACAAGACATCAGACAACGGATAAATGGTCCTCATCTCCATCCCATTCCTCTCTGTCGTGACATCCTCTTCAGTTGCCTCCTCCTACACGAACCCTGGCTGCCTGCTTGCGGGTAAGCTTGGGAGCACCTGGCTCCTTTTTCACGGGCACAGGCTTCTCAGTCAGGATAATTTCCAGATGAGCCGGGCTTGACATGTACGGATTGATGCGACCGTGGGCCCGATAAGTCCGTCGGCGTTGCTTGGGTGCCCGGTTGGTTTGTGCGTGGACGATATAAAGGTTGTCCGTATCCATTCCCTTCACTTCCGCGTTGGACTCTGCGTTCGTGAGCATATCCAAGACGATCTTAGTGGCCTTCTGAGGCCACGCGCACTGAGAGCCTGGCACACTCAAGAGTTTGCCCTGAGCATGTCGGCCGATGCCACCCTTAAACCGGGTGAACGGCACGGCCCGCTTGTACTGAAGCACATCCTCAAGAAACTGCTTGGCTTTGCCCACTTGCCACCCCGTGATTGTGTGCGATACTTCACGGACATGCTTGAAATGCACACGGAGGTGAGAGCCGCGCGCCTTAGCGGCTATATTGGATATGGTAAGTAGGAAAATCGAAGGTGTTGAGCACTTCGTGAGGCATATGCTGACATGACACGCAAAACTCTTGCCCACACAAACGTACCCTTGTTCGGGTCATCAATCTCGCGGCTGTACCGGACCATTCTTTCCTGTATGATTGTCAATCAAAGAGAAAAGACGGTCAGGTGTTTGAGAGCTAGGTAGAGATGACCGTCTGGCGTGAGGTCGGGGTGCAATTCAGCCCCCTTGGACCTTATGACCCCATATAAAATCGAGGGCTGGCCCGCACCACCACTTATCACTAGCATATGGCGTGATAGAGGGCGTGTGGGTCATTGGGGCTGAGGAATGTCTATGGATAGAATGTGAGTGCCCTTCGCTTTCACTCTTCTTCGTCCTTCTCAACAACCTTGCCGGCATGCCCTCTTCCCAGCCACTTATTGCTAGCTCTGACCGCCCAGTGTCTCTCAATAAGTCTATCCACTATCATTTAGGACCTCCAGTGTCTTCAACTAAAGCGCTGCTCACCACTAAGCGCCGAAGACACTTTGTACATCGCCTCCCCGCCGCTTGTGTAGGCGGGTGGTGGGCGACGGCCTCTAGCATTGCACTACACGCAGACTGTCCTATCTGGAGGGGGAGGAGGTTATCCGATACTCGCTGCGAGGCCTTTCAGGAGCGTGCACGGCAAAAGCCAACGATAAATGAGAGGATTGTGAAAGCTCGGTTACTTCTTTTGGCATTATCTCGTTCTGGTACTTCATTTTACTGCCCACTGTGGTCAGTGCAGCCTTCCAGGAGATAAGAGCAGGCCACTCCGTTTTCGCATGCTAAGTATACAAGAAATAATCCATGGGTTGGGATGTATCGTTATTTCGCTTCATTTGCTACCGAAAGTGATAGGACTCGAGTTTCTATGCTTTTTTCTGGACGCGCTTCTCTTCGTCCTCCGTCTCCTCGTCGTCCATCTTCCCCACCGGGCCCTCAACGCCAGCTCCAGCCAATCCCCTCGCGGCATTCGTGTTTTCACAGGTTCCGCCTGAAGCATCTGCTTTCCCATCGCTTCCCTGTAGACCGACCTGAGCCTTTCCCAGGCCGGTCTGGGAACTCACAGGCGACAGCTTCCTCCCACCGTTCCTAGTTTCCGAACTCGCCTCCTTCAGCGGGATCGCCGGCTCTGGCGACCTCAGGCTTAATTCCAAGTCCCCCGGCCGTAGCTCCACGGGTTCTGGGAAAGACATTTCCTGCTCATGAAGATAGACAAACTCCCACTCTCCGTCGTCGTACAAAATGCGGTGCTGTCCGCTTGCTCGGTCAAAGTCCTTGACCATACCGGCATACCAGGTGTCGTCATCGGGCCAGAGCACGTCCACGTACCGGCCCACGAACGCCTCCGGTCGCGCGCGCACGCACTCCGCGCAAGTGTGGAACTGGCCTTGAGCCACCACTGGCATGCTGTCATCCTCACCGGCAGCACAGACAAGGCATACTTTCTTGTTTTTGTGGGAGTGGCGCGTGAATCGTGGTGTGGGTCCGCCGCCTCCCTTCCGCTTCAGTTTCTGTTTCCCTTTTCCAGCTCTTGTGTCAATATCCTTTATGCCGCTGTTCCTGTTCAAATCATACCCACAGACGGCGCTATCCTTGCCGGCAAAACGCCGTCGCTTCGCCCGCACGCCTCCATCCCGCCCGAACCCATCGCTCTTTCCTTGTTGCCCTTCCTCTTCCTCTTGCACAAGGGTACGATATTCTTTCTCCTTCTGCAAGACTTCCTCCTTTTTCTGCTCGAAAAAACATTTCAAGAAATCTGCGTCAATATAGGCCCGAGACCGCGGGGCGTTGAACTTCTTGGCATTTCGAACAAGCTGGTGCACGTCCTTGCAGAAGTCAGCTAGGGACACGTAAAAGAGGGTCTGTACGCGATGCCTTATAGTCTCCAGATCCATGGGGTGTAAAACGGCGTCGTAATAATCAGGATACGCTTCCGGGTCCGGCGCAATCTCAAACGTGGCACTCACGTCCCGCCCGTCCCCATCGGAGCAGTCCTCTAAGGCAGACACCAGCTCCATCAGCTGCCTATCCAAAGTGATCCTGGCCTTGCTTTTGAATGACCCTGGCGCCATGGCTTGGCTTCCCTTTTCGCGACGTCTGAGGTCCTCCGGGTCTATTAGCAAAGCCAAAGTCTTCTCGAAGTCGACGCGCCCGCAAGCACTGATCCTTTTCCCCGCTGCCGACCACAGCGGGCTTCCGTTCTCAGCAAGAAACGTAGCGGCCGCCAAACCCTTCCCTTCTGTCAAAGCTTCGAAGCGATCTCGGGCAAGAAGACCTTCTTCCTCCTCTTCTTCCCCCTTTTTCCTCTTCCCTGTCATGTTCGACGTCTCAGGAGCATAGTCTTTTATGAGTTCCAAGTGTTGTGCCGACACCGAGCAGGTTTCCCCCGTGTCGCTTTGCGTCATCCGTCTCCTGCCCCTCTTCGACGGGCGTCCAGGATCGTAAATGACATCTGCGTGCGCCGGTGCGGCATTCTCGACGACCAAAGCATCAACGGCTGCAAGGGGAGCAACATTATCCTCCTGTCGTTTCCTATGCGTCACTGCGGTTTTCGTGAGAGTACTCTCGAGCGCTTCTGTGCTGGGTTTTCCTCCTTTAAATCCTCCTCCTCTGCCCCTTCTTTTAGCAGGCTCATCCGTACCCATCGCCCCGCCCTTAACGTCACCAAAATCATTTACGGCATCCGATGCGCTATGAGACGCGTTCCAATCGCCACGAAGGGGTCGATCCGGTATCGCTACAGACTCCTTATGCATATCCACATCCACACACCGGACTTCCCCGCCTGAAGGTTTTTGGTGAGCCGCAGACTTTCCATCCTCCATCATGACTACCGTCGCTGCAGTTGACCCTGCCGCAGCTGCCGCTGAGTTGTCCAAGCCGTCCGCCTTTTTGGCCAGTAAGGCCTCTTCGCCCGCTTCGCGAGCCCACAGAGGGCGCGCCAGCAAAGCATCGAGATCCCGCCGGTAGCTGGCGAGGCGTTCCTCCGTCAGTCTTCGGCCATTCTGCATCTCCAAAATCCTTCCCTCCAATAGAACTCGCAACTTGCCTAGCCGGAGCTCTGACAAGTCGCAATCGACCCTCCAGAGCGCCTTTTTCAACTTCTCGCGCTTCCGGACCAAGTCTACAATCAGTCGGGCCCGGTCCAGGTTCTTCCTGAGGTTCGCGGTCGCTTGCATGTCGAAATACTGCCCATTCAATCCGCGGTAGACGCCAATGGGAACATGCCCCGGACACAAAACCACGGGGAGCTCTCCTCGACCCTCGGCCTGAAAGTACCACCCTTCCAGCTTTGCACAAAGCGGATGGAACTGGACTGAACAGGAGGGGTGGGCGCAGCGCAAGCAAAGGCCCGCATTTTTCCGCAGACAAATCCCGCACTTGAAGGCCTTCTTTGCCTCCTTTCCCACGTTGCGCACGTCGACGGCAGCCAACTGGGGCAAGACGGGACTGTGGCCGGCTTTGAAGACGAGCGGCCCGTTGTGTTCAGCGCAAAATGCGTGCACCCACCGTATGTTTCTGTCATTTGTGGGCACCAACAACCCACCACGCCGAGGACACAACGCGCACGATCCCCCGCTCCCCAGGTCCTGCTCGTCACCGACACAAGTCTGGCATATCCACTCAGCGGCGGGTGAGGATGCTGTCGAAGGGTCCTGGAAAAAGCTAAGACAGGAAATGTGGACAGGCATTTCGCACCTGCTGCACACCATCACTGCACCCCCTGCCCCTAGATTAGACTCGGCAATTTGCCCAGCGGAACGCATGTCGCTGTCCTCCTTCATGATTGCCGCGCTTCCGCTCTGTCCGCTGCTACTGTCTTGCTCGTTCCTACTCTGAAGCACAGTCGATGGTGGTGGTAGCGTCTCTGCTGGCTCCACGAGCTTCGCTTTGGGCTCCATGCAAATCGCGCATGCATACCTGTGATAACTATCCGGACTTAAAGCCTGCTGGCCCCCCAGTCGCTTTTCCGCCTGCATTCCGCCGTAGGAGTAAGACCGCTTCTTGTGCGCGTGATGGCGCTTGGGACCGTGTCGGTCGGCCTCCCGCAGGCGGTATTTGGCGCGAAGTTGGACCTGCTCCAGCCGGTTCCGCGCCCCCGTCGGACAATGCTGGAGGCAGTAAGCCCTGACGTGGAGGCCGGCTGGGTACTCCTCTCCGGTCTCCCCGCCTCCTCCAAAGCCTCGATCCTTCAGCTCCACCGAAAGGTACGCTCCCCGAAACCATGCACAGAGAAGGTGGAATCTTGCCTCACACCCCTCTTGGCAACACTTCAAGGTGTGCCCGCGGCTTTGGCTGCAGACGACGCACTGATCGGCGCGAACCTGAGGAGTGGGAGCGAGCGCATACGTGGGCGAGGGGGCGAGGGGCTTGTCAGAACATTTCACGGCTGCGGTGGAACCGACTTCCGCTGGCACGATTCCCGCCTTCGACGTTTCGGCTGCGGCTTGTGATCCTGCTCCCAATGCCGCTCCACCGGCCTTCGAGTCCAAAACCTGCATGCCCCTTTCCTCCCCCTTGCCCTCAGGATCCGCTCTGGTCGCGTCGCCCTCCTGTACCAATTGTGCCGCCGTTGAGACCTCTGGTATCGCACCTTCGAGGGTCGCCTGCAGCCGCTCTGGAAGTAGGGCCTCGCTGCTACTGTCTGACCGCGGGACCCTCCGTCCCGACGAGGGGCTGCCTCGTGTTAATCGGCGGGCACCTGATGACGGGGTGAGAGCTGCAGCGTCTTTCTTTCCAGCTTCTGAGGGTGAGGACGCCACGGCTGTTTCACTCGTAGAAGTGGGAGCAATAGCTCTGGCAGCGGCAGCAGCTGTGACGATACCACCTACTTTTTCGGTCATCCCCTCTCTTTCGACCGTGTCCGCCGTGCCGTTCATGGACGACGCTCTTAGGGTGGCTGCGCTGGAGGGGCATTCCTTCGGCGACGACAGATCAGGGCTCCCCCCGTCCCCTTCCTCTTCTTGTACACCTCTGTCGTCTCGCACTGGGTAATTGGCAATGGTCGCGGGCGCTGTAGGGCCCACCTCCTTCCTCCCGTCCATCCCGCCGTCGCGCCCGTCGGCCAAGCACTCCCGCGCTTTCCCCCCCTCTGCGAGGACGGGGGATGGTGATGGTGGGGGGACCAACACTAGCGGAGAGGGCGGGCGCCGGAGAGGGGAGCTTGCGCTCGCCTGCGTCACGGAACCCGCCAGAGCCGAAAGGTCCACTGGGCCCATATCCATCAAGTTGGTAATGCGCGAGCGCGGGCAGAGCATCGCGCAGACGAGGTGCACCCACTCCCCGTCGAGGGTCCGCTTGAAGCCGCCGTGGACTTCGGGGCAGAGGGTGCAGGCGATGGGTCGGTCAGGATCCTCCATCAGCCCCAGGCACTTGTCGCAGAAAAAGTCCCCCTCGGGCACCTCCGGCAGCCCGTAGCAGGCTTGGTGTGCAGCCATGTCGCATCCGTCGCAAAAGACGATCTCGTTGCTCTCCGTTGAGCTTCCGTCAAAACAGACCATGCAAATGCTGTCGTCCACATCCTCGGTCGCTGCCTCCCTCGCAAGTGCTTCGGGCGCGGGTGGGGGAGGCCGGCCATCGACGGGCAGGGACCAGCTGGCGGGGAGGACCTCCTCCTTGTGCTTGTTGAAGTCAGGCTCCTGGTCGCGCAGACCCCTGACCAAACCCAGCGCCACAAACTTCCACACGCGAGCCAGGAGATACTTGCGCTCCGTGGTTGCGTCGACTTCCTTCTGCAAGGTCCGCTTCTCGGCGTCGGCGACGATGCCCTCCATCAGGCTTTGGACTCGCTCTCGGAGAGCCCTACCAACAAAGTACAGCTCCTGCTGGTGCGACATGAGCTCTAGGTCCACGTAGGACGGCTGGAGCATCTCTACGTCCATACTTATGGCTGCCTGCGTCCCGGACATGGAGCTAGGAGGAGACGGCGCCGCCACGGCGAGGGGGAGGGAAGAGTTCTCCTCCCTCTCAATCGATTCCAGTCGCAGATCTTGGCAAAAGCGTTCATCCGACTGCATACTCGCCTCGTTGCCGATAATACCCACATAGCCGCAATATACGCGCTGATGACTGTTCGCTTGCGAATGAAATACGACTTTCAACCCTCCCTTCTTTCCGATGCCGCTCGTGGCATCCACGCCGGCCCGTTCCCTTTGCAAGCCCAGGTCGGCGAAACCATGGACCAAATCCGTCGAGCCACCACTGTCAGCGCCGATCACTTTCTCAATGCTGTCCAAGCCGCCCTCTCGCTGGCTACATCGCTCTCTCAACTTGGACAAAAATGCGCCGGCTGGCTGCTGATCCTCCCCCTCGTAGGAAGCCTCCGAGAGACCGCCCTCGTCGTCCTCCGCCCCGACGTCAGATGCCACCTCACCTTCTTCCTCCCCCACGACCTTCTCTTCGTCCTGCGTGTCAAGAGCTCCTTCTCCTTCATCCCGGCTGCGAAGCCTGGCCATGTCCCTCCCTCTCGTTCCAGAGCCCCTCACCCGCGGAAATCGAAATACTACGTCCTGGTCTTCGGGCGCTTTCACGGGAAGAATAGACGCCTGAATGCGCCTCAGGCCCTCAGGGTGGTGGTTTTCTGGAAAATACATGTCTACAGCGCTCCAAAAGTGCTCCAAGTCCAAAGGCTCGTTCAGGTGCTGACCGGGATACTCGCTGAAGAGCGGGACTCCCTCGCTTTCCTTCTTCCCCCTGCCTCCCTCACCGCCACCGCCCCCTCCTCCCGCGGAAGTGGGCACCTCATCCCTCCCGTCGGATGCCACGCTCTTTGCTCCCCACTCCCGGGGGCTGGCTCGACCGCTGCCGCCTCTTCTCGCCGCACTGCCCTTCGTCAGCCAGGAAGAAAGCCCCGTAGGTGCGTCGCGGCCGCCCCCACGCCATCCGCCCCGTCCCCCTCTCCCTCCGCGGCCCCCTCGCCCCCCACCGCCACATCGACCCACCCCTCCTCTGCCCCCTGGTCCTGCTTGCACCGAGTCCGCTGTCGGCGCTCGGGCCCCCCTTCCTCCCTTCCCGTGCGAAAACTCAAAGACCCGCATGACCACCTGCGGCTTCCTTACTGTCACAGGCGGGGAATGCTTCTTGCAGTAGGCCTCGTACTCCCCGGGCGGTACGTAGATGTCTGGGTGCTCCTTGTAGAGGAGGCACCAGGGGTGAAAGGAGATGTGGCACTTGCCTACGGGGCACTGGACGCAAGGGCCCGCCTTCTTCTCCTGACAGATCATGCACTTGAGGGTGCGACGCGCAGGGGCCATGCGGGAGTAGTCAATCAGCTCCAGCTTGTCGGGCTGTGTGAAAGTGACGTCGGGGAGCCAAAGCGCGCACTGTATATGGGCCCAGTCCCCCGAGGTGGTGGGCTTCAGGGCACCCCCCCCGTGCCCGCAGAGGGAGCAGCGGACCTTATGACAGTCCATACCGTACTCACAGAGCCGGCAAAACCACTTCCCCACGGGAATAGCTTCTACACCATAGCAGCCTTGATGCACGCTCAGATCGCAGTGGTCGCAGAGTACGATTTGGTTCTCGACCTCGCTGTGGCCCTCCCCGCACACCGTGCAGAGTATGTCCTAAGGGAAAGATGATGCCGCGTACAATGACTGAACATCATATATCCACCGTTCTATGCCTTTACCGTACTCAAAATTTTATTTCACGTTTTGAAAAACGAATGAGGACAGGGAAAGGTCATGATATACCTCTTGTCTGAACAAGAGAGCGTACTGGTACGCTCTTCAGGGAAAAGGAGCTGGCTGAGGAAGACCAATGGCACGGATGTTTCACATACCTCTTCCGATGACTCCTTGACGCTATTCTCGGAAAGTTCCTGCACTGGGCTCACAGGATCGATTACATGGTCGGTCATAGCCATTTTATTTTAGTCCAATGGGGCTGAGAAAGTAATCGCCAAAGACTTTCCGTCTGCTGCGCCGGGCCGCTGGCCGGCGCAAATGGAGTCTATCGGGCACCAAGGTTCCTGCCCTCTTCCAAATCAGAGAAGCCGCACAGATAGAGGTGCCATTTCTGTCTTTACACGTGGGTGTGTGATATGCATTTCGAGTCTTATTGAGTAATCGCAAACACCCGTAAGCGAGGAAGAAGGAAAAGCAGCACCGCTCAAAAGACCAATGCACTTCCTCCATAAAAAGGTGCCACGACCTCCCGCCCGTTTGGAAAAAGGATCGCGTATACTCAGTCACGCTTGCACGACTGTCTTGTCCATCCCCTCCGCTCGTCGGGGATGTGGTGCAGAGTGGAGGGCGCAGAGAAACCGCCTCCTCGCCCTTCGTCTTTCCTCCCTGGTCGGCGAGGCGGCGGCGAGAAGTAGAGGGGCACGAAGCTCCCGTAAGGAGGCCGAAGCTTGGCGTACTAAGCGACGTTCGCGATCTACGATTGCGGTCTCTTTTTGCCCCGCGTATGAGGAGTGGATAGCTTTATCCTATGACTGGATCTTATTTTCATTTGTATTCACTGGGTAATAACTCTACCCCCCGGCACGTATTGCTTCCAATATTAAAATGAGAAAATGTAGTAGGTATGGGGTGTAAAAGATCTAACATAATAATTCTCTCTAGAAACCCGATACCCAAATTAATTTTGGGTATGCGAGGGGTAAGGCATGTGGTTCATGCATATGCAAGGGAAAGCGCAGGAGGCCGGCCGTAAAGGGATCGGGTGTAGAGTGCTGGTATAAGCATCCTTTTCAGGGAGTTGGGTACATTTGTTCCTCAATTGCATTTTTTAAAGTAGTACGGCCAGCTGTAGAAGAAAACATGGCTTGATCGCGGGGCCATAAGCCGGGGTGGTTGAGGGTTTTAACCTTAACGAAATATGCGTGTCTTCATGCAAAACATGGAGCAACTGTGGAAGCCACCCTTCAACGCAAATTGTGATGTACACGGAAAGAGCGAGGCGCAAGCCAACAAGTGTACACAAATGTAATCAAACACATGAGAGAAAGACACTCCCCAAAATCCTTGCACTTGGGCCACTCTTGATCTTACTGGCAGTTGTCGCTGTCCACGCTTCCTCATCGAGATACTAATCCCTACGTACACGCCACCGAATCCATCATCCTGGCCATCTACCTTACGTTGCACGAAGTATGCTAGTGGACAAAAGTTCATGCCCGCACATGTATACTTACTAAGCATTGCAACTTGTTCGAAATCGCTCATTTTTCTTCATCTCAGAGACAGGGGCAAGTCAAAGGTGTCAATAATGATCGAGAATAAAACATACTGAAGACTAGCAAAACAAGTCACGTCTCTCCCAGTTCGGCCTGAATCGCTCCTATAATATGACTTGGGCATGTCCGGCCTATGGGCTGGTATCATCCAATTCACCTCCGACTCTTGCTGCTCTGCTCTTTTCACATCCCTGCTATCTCTAATCTCCTTTGCCTCTATCTACAGTCGTGCGCGCGCACCTGTACCGCGTCCAGTCGACCCCTTGTATTCGGCCATAAAGGCGCTATGGAACGCCAGGAACCGTTGAATGATGTCCTGAAATTTGCTCTCCGGAGGAAGGATGGTAGTTCGGAAGTGGAAGGTGCCGTCTCGTTGCTTGAAGCCCGAGCCCGGGACCGTGGAGATCCCAGTTGTCTCAAGCAGCTTGAGGCAATAGAACACGTCCGGCGACTTTCCAGCCGCCTTGGCGGCTGCCATGGCAGCGGGGGGGAGTGTGATTTTCGGGAAGGAATACATGGCACCTTCCGTCTCTTGACAGACGATGCCCTCGCAGCTGTTGAAAGCGTCCGTGATAGCCCGCGCCCGCCGCCGCAAGGAATCCAACAAGTCTTGCTTTTCCCGCACATATTGTGCGTACGACTCGTCACCGGGGCGGGGCCCGTTGACCATCAGCCCGAGGATCACCTGGCCCGGCACGTTCGGGGATAAGTTGATTGAGGCCAGCTTGTACAGCTCGTCCGCCACGCGCTCGTCGAAATTAAGAAGCTCCATGACGCCTCCTCGAAAGCCGCACTCTCCGTACACGCCCTTGGAGGCCGTGTGGAACGTGGCTAACTCCAGTCCCTGGGCGTAGGGCGAACCCATGCTTAGCGCCACATGACGTGCCGACACGAAGGGCCGCACCGTCTGATATATGTTGTCCTGGTAGACCTCGTCCGCCATCAGAACTAGCTTGTGCTTGTAGGCGAACTTCACGAGGCCCTCCAAATCCTGACGGCTGAGGCACTGGCCCGTCGGGTTCCCGGGGTTGATGAAGACCATGCCGCGTACCCGTACCCCTTGTCGCTTCGCGTCCCGCACCGCCCGCTCCAGTTCCTCGAAATCGAGGGACCATCCCGACTCCTCGTGCAAATAGTATCCTACCATGCTTCCGCTCAGCAGCTCAATGGCGGCTGAGTACAGGGGGTACTGCGGGATCGGCACTAGGATGCCGTCTTGGGGGCCGCGGAGCATGGCTGTCAGGCCCAGACGCACGGCCTCGCTCGCTCCATTGGTCAGGAATATTTTATCAATATCAGATCCGAAGCCATCACGTCGCTGCAGGAAATCTGCGAACTCTTGTCGCACGATAGGCAGGCCCTTCGAGTCGCTGTACGCGCCAATGCCTCCCGGTGCGGCCTTCATGTAAGCCTTGGCGCGCGCGATCACATCCCGAGGGAAGATACGGTGCACATCCGGGTGCTCCAGGAGAAAAGGTGCGCTGACGAGGGCGAAGACCTGTCTGATGAATGTGATGGGTTTTTGGCCCAATCCGTGCGGGTTGCCGACGTTCGTGAAAATGACCTCCTTGCCTGCTGCGACACGTTCCGTAGCAGCTCGGTACAACTCCCCACGGACAGCATATTCGCAATGCTTGACATGATCGGGCAAACTGTCATAGTTTAGGACACGGGGTTGTGCTGCCATATTTTTTGTACCGCGCGTGTAAGTGCTGGTGGGAAGAAGATTGCCCACGATTGCGTGTTCGTGCGTGACTAGAGGCTACCAGCCGATTACTTGATCCTTCCAGGTTCTGTTAAGAGAATGGAATGAGTGAGTCCTTCTCCATTGTGTGCGAATATAAATGATACCCTGTAGTCCGTGCTTTGTAGTGCCTAACATCTCACACGATCGTTCACGGTACGTCGGACACGTTGAGTGATGTGGCTGGAAGATCGCGGGACTGGAGTGGTCCTCTCTGCGCCCTCCACAAGTAGCTTTGGTACGCGCCTATCTTCCACTCATCTTCCATGCTACGTACTCAATGAAGATACAGCACATATGATGCGAGTCACGCAATTTGTCACAATAGAGAACATCTGTTCGAGGGCGGAAGAGGCCTGCACTTTCTAAGGACATCGCCTCGGGGGTTTGAAAATCCTCCCAAGGACAACGGCGAGGCAGGCATGGCCTTGTAAATTTAGTGGAGGGCTTTTCGAGAAGAGGTTTTTTCACAGTGGTTGACTTGACATCATATTGCACGCGCACAGGATGCAGTCAGCCCCCTGAGCTCTGCATCGAAATTTCTATTCTCTCTGACAAAGAGTGTCAGTACATGTGCATCCGTTGCAGTGGTGCGTGGTGCTTTGTCAGGCTTTTCTTCAAACAGACCTGTTTTTCGCTTCAGCACGTCCCTCCTTTTTTTCATGCGTCAGACAAGTATGTATGTGCAATTATTTTTCCAAGCCCTTTGCATGTCAAGACGGTGCTGGGCACCCTCGGGTCTCTACTTGGAACAAGCGAAATTCTGTGACTGCTTGTGACCTGAAAAGGACAACGGTGACATGGAGGCCTCGAGGTCTTTTTTAGCCCACTATTGACGCCTTTGCAGTCAAATATTGTTTTTAATCTGACACGCTCGTTCCCTCATATATAGCTTTCTAGATGAATCCTGTATTTTTTTTGTTCCGAAAGAAACTAACACATTTTTCCGCCCACCCAATTTCAGTTTTTAATTTTTTTCCTCTTCCACTACGCCAAAACTCTTCGTCTAGTTCCTATATGACACTATCGGTGTTTGACATCATGGAATTGTATTTTTCTTTGTCGCTTCCGATACACACAAACGCCATTACATACTTTTGCTGGCCATTTCTTTCAACATGTTACACATGCCTGGGAATGTAACTCCACGTTCAATACCCCCTTTGAAATTTGACACACATTTTGGGGCGAAAGTGGAGGGCCATCGCACTCCTCTTTTCCTGTAGGAATGTATTCGGATAATTGGGGCCGCCTATCCCTGTTCTAAAAGAGATTGTAAACTGCCAATCAGACGGGTACTACAGCCTCCATCTTTTCCTCGTCTCCGTTCGCTTCATCGTCAGTCACTTCCAGCACGTATCCGAGATCATCGGTGCCGTAGACTCGCAGAACACTGCTAGTAGAAGCGTCCCTTCGACGCTCGAATGGGTCCTGCAGGAACACGCAACGCCGACGGGTGCATGGATGGTGAAGTACGTAGTATAAACCGCAACCCATCAAGACAGCGACTCCACAGATGAGCCAGGTCTTGAGTGGAGCCATTGCCAGCATACAGACAAGCAACATTACCGGTCCTGATAGCATGGCGCAGATGCCCCACGTCCCTAGCGGGATGCGGTAGGGTCGAGGCAAGCAGGGGAGCACGACGCGGAGACGAACAAACGCCGCGAACTCGATCAGCATGGCCAGCATGTACAAGAAATTGAGGACCTGTACGATTTCCAGAAAGGACATGGACGCCAAAAACGTGATGCCACATGCACTGCAAACGATGGCTGCGGAAGGAGTGCCATGTCGCGACCGGTGGGCGAAGAAGGCAGGCAGGTGGCCCCGTTCGGCCAGGCCCATCAGGGAGAAGGCGTCGCTGGCCATTTCAGCTTCAAACATACCGACAGAAGATAAGGCCGCCGCCAGGGCGATCAAGGCTCCGAGCCACTTCCCTACCAGGTCCGAACCGACCTTCCCGAAGAACCCGTCGGTGTACTCCGTGTAGGCGAACCGGGTGCCCGTCACAGCCGTCGCCAGAGGCACCAGGGTAGAGAGCACCACCAGCGCCACGGCGATGGCCAAGGCTCGGGGGAAAGCCTTGCCCGGGTTCTTCACGTCACCGGCGAATGTGGCCACCGAGTCCCAGTAATTGAGCTGCCAGAATAAGATGTTCAGGAGGCTGGACCACTGCACGGCCCCCCATCCGCCCTCCGGCAGCTCCCCCAAGCGGCTACCGTCAAGCTTGTTATATTGAACCAGCGCAGCGATGCACATGATTACGAACGGGAGCATGCACAGCGTCATCAGGACGATGGCAGCCGTTCCCACCACGTCCAGGCCCCGCCAGTTCAGATACGTAAGGACCAGGGTCAGACCCAGGAGAAGTAGGACTCGGTGGAGACCGTCCACGACCCCAATAGTTTCCGCTTCTTTGTGAAAGAAGGAGGTGAGATAGTCTGCGATGAGCACTGGATAAAGGGCGTTGTCCGTCACGCCACTCAACCAGGATAGGTAACCCTTCATCCATCCCCAAAAGGGACCAAATGCGGACTCGACCCAGGCCACAGATCCAGATGGCTCAGCAAACGCTGGTGCACACTCTGCCGTGATGAGTGCTTCCGGGACAGACCATAGCATTGGCAGGACCAATAACCCAACAATTGTGACGAGCGGGCCTGCCGATTGGACTGCTTCTTCCATGCCAAAAGGTCCCCCTGAAACTGAGAAGAAAATCAAGGCCGCCAGCGCAGCAGTCCCAATCTGATGCTCTTTGGGGGAGGGAGACGGCGGACTGACAATGACCGCTTTTTTCGCGGCCAACAATGGTGCGATGGTCTCAGACATACCTACGTGTGTGCCTGAGGCCCCTGGCAACGTTTCAGTTGATGTGGTCTTTTATTTGCAAAAAGATGGAAGCCTCCCAGGCGTACAAGGAGCCCCTAGGAGATCCCCGTTTCAGTACATCGAGGGTCCCCGAAAAATAGGCGCATGGAGAACTGCTTTCGTTGTAGAAAGTCACCAGGATCGTTCACTAGTCGAACGAGTGCGTCGCTTGCGCGAAGCGGCCCACACCTTTGAGAGGCTTCAAATTCTCTTTAAAATGGGCGACCCAGGCGAAATAAGAGGAAGACAACAAGTAGAAATGAGCGTCTTGGCAGTTAACTGTTTCGTGCATGCATGTGATCGGCCTTTCCGTCGCTGTTAAAATAGACATGAAACATGGAAAGCGCAGCAACCAGCCACAGACCCAAATTCGCGACGGCGCCATCCATCATATAACCCATACCGAGGACACCGTGACTCGGTGAGTCGTGCTAAGAATAAATCAAAATTAAACTCGATGATAACCCCAACAACTACGCCGTGACTTTTCTTCTTCTTTATCAGAAATAAAATATCCCAGTTTTTTTCTTGGGTTGAGTTGTTCGAATGGGCTTGGGCGCGAGTGGAGGGTCAAATTTGGTATGTGCCAGAAAGGACCGAGGTTTGAAGACGAGTGGCAAGGCCAGGTTGTCCCTCACGAACGTAACAGGGGCGAAAGGCAGCTGCAATAGAAAGCCAAAGACGAATGATTTAAGAGTCAGATATGAGACCCTGCGGCCGCGCTCTTTCTCAAAGGTACGCAACGCTTGGCTCACTTCTCCCGGACCGGGGTTTCCTCTCTTGAAAGTTGCTGCAAGCTTTTCCCCTAAAACAAGGGCATCCTCCATTCCAGCGGCCCCACCCTGACCCAGGTTGGGCGTCATGGGATGCGCGGCGTCTCCCAACAGCGTCACAGATCCTCGTCCCCAGTTTCCCTGTGGCTTTGGCCAGCGATCTCCAATACTCGTACGCAACACGTCCGTCGGCGGCGTGGCGGCGAGGATCGTCGAGACACCCCACCTTTCATCCCATCCATCGAGCACGCTTCTAGCTTTGGCCAGCAATGCTGCCCCATCGTCCGACTCCCCTCCGCTCTGAGGCCCGTTGTAGGTGACAAACCAGTACAAGTTCGTCTCGGACATCCGGAAAGTGCCCAGCCTGACGCCCGCCCCCCATACCTGGTTTATCACTCCTCTTTCGAACGTGAAGTATGGGCTGGTCTTGGCGCCTTGAGGAAGTTTCGCTACCCCACGAATGGCCTGATATCCTGCATAATTGGCCGCTTTCTCCCCTGGGAACAGTAGCTTATGAACTGTGCTTCCTACACCATCGGCGCCCACCAGGGCCTTGGACGTCATTCTCCTCCCATCCGAAAACTCTGCAAGAATCCCTCCTGACACTTCGTCCTCGCCAAATCCTTCCAAGCCTTTGTTATACATCACGCGTTGCTTGGGGACGATTTGCAACAACTGACGCAACAAGTCACTTCGCAGAACGTATCGAAACTCGTGCGGTCCCCCATCGCATTCCCCGAGGTCAAAACTTGTGAGTTCCCTCCCCTTCATGGCAGTGCCGATCCGTAGGCGGTCACCTTCCCAATTCGACTTTCGCAGCTTCCCTGCCACTCCGAGGTTCTCCAAGCATCGCCACGCGTTCGTCCAGAACCCGATGGCCGTGCCGCCCTCTCGTGGAGAGCTTGCCCTCTCGACCAAGCGATAATCAACTCCACGGCGCTCTAGGTCAGCCGCCAATGCCAATCCTGCAATACCAGCCCCGCAAATCAAAACATCTGTATCCACCTTGGAGCCTACTGATGCCTTTGTCGTCACCATGAGACGTGGGGAAGGCCTATGCATCTGATGCGACATTTGGAAAGCATGCCCTTGAGGTATTGCTATGAGCATAGCCGCGATCCCATATGTCCATAAGACTGATCTTGTCACAAGAAAATCCATGCTGAAGAAATTGAACCGCCTCCTTTTAGCTTAAAGCCGTCGTATTATCCCCGGTTTACGCCTTCCAGGAAGTACCGGTCAGCTTTTGTCGGGAACGCGGCTGACTGTGTCGCAGGTGCCAGTCTCCTTCTTTTTCGTTCCAGAAATATGAGCAAATTTTAGTAGGCAGTGAAACATCCACCTATGATTTTTTGACATTATGTTGTGCAAAACCCAATTCCAAGGCTTGCTAAGAGGTGACATTGAACCCGAGTTGACGGCAAGGTCGGAGTCCGACTCCGCGCTGGGCGTGTCTGTCGCGCCCAAACGGACTCAGCGACGCTCACTGAGCGTGATGACTGTCCTCCTCGTCCTCCTCCTGTCCCTTTTCCCCGCTGTTGCGCTTCCGATCCCAAAGTTCCGTTACTTTGGCAGAACCATCGGCTCTAGCTCTCACATGAGTATCGATATAGCTAATACGGAAGCGAAATCACGCCCAATGGGTGGTTCACGGCTCCTGGTGATGACAGCCTTGTGAGGGCCCCTATTTCGCGCAAAAATGGTCCACCTTGAGCGACAGTGAGGACTCGCACACAGCAAGCAGGGCATTCTGACTAGGAAAGTCGACGATGGCAGGCGGGACGCGTGTCTTGTCCAACGGGGCTTTGTTTCTTCTCTCGTTGGCCACACACGCGTCCAGGAATAGTTTGACGTTGAGTGGAAATCTTTCGTGGTGCGATGGTTTGTGTACTGCGTTGTAACCCTAGAACTGTATCGACAGCGTCCGACACTCTCCGTGCATCAGCATTTGATACATGACTCAATGAGAAAACGTGTTCCCCATGTTTTTTCACGAACATTATCTATCTATGGCAGGTCCATTCAGGCAATTCCATTACGTTGTATACACGAGCAACTGTGAGCATCTGGCGTAGGCAAGTGACCTTTAACGCTGACAACATCTGCTCCTCGCAGCCTGCATTTCCAAATGGAGACACCACCGCAGACACTACCACCATCACCTCTTGGAAATCGGCATTCTCCGGAGCCAAGCAGGCCACAGGCTACGTCGAGGATAAGAAGGCGTTCACACAGTATAAGTGGCTGTGGAGGGGCGGTAATAGCGGAGTGGTGGCGACTTATGCTGCTGTCCTCTTCGGCAGCAACCGCGGCTGCAGCTGCCACGGCGGCCTTTATCGGAAGCGGGGGTGCCACCCCAACTTCCGTGGGCGGCGCCGTACCCACAGCGTGGTGGGTATCCACTCAACAGCAACAACAGCTTAATCGCCAGTCGCAACTTCACAATTCGTGGTGTGCCGTCTCCAGTACGTCTCGTCTCGCAACCGCAACGGGAGGATGGGACTCATCAGCTGCTCCCCTGAGGGGTCGACGCGGGTGGGACGGCATGATGGGGGCACCGGATAAAGAGGAGGTTTTATTGCGGGCAGCATCTCCTGTCAGGGGTATGTCCGAGAAGCCGCAGGCTCGGTGGCAAGGTGAGGGGCCTGATGGTAGGGAAGAGGAGGGGCAAGACAGAGCGGGCAACGTGGGCTCGTCGTGGATGGAGGCATTGAGGTTGGAGAAAGGCGCCCTACGGCGGAATCATCGCTTTGAGGTGACCATACGAAAACCGCTGGGAATTTTCATGTCGGAAGGGGAGGCAGACGTGGGCGCCCCCACCATTTCGGAGGTACGGCTAGGTAGCAACGCGGATAAGGCTGGTCTGCGCGTCGGGGACCGAATAGTGGCAGCCTCTGCCACAGTGGGAAACAAGCTGTGGACCAAAACGACGCTGGTGGGTGTAGAATCAGCCATCAACTCGCGTTTCCGCTTTTCCGACGACATCACCTTCTGCGTGGAAAGGACCCTGGCGCAGGACGCGGGCGACGACAGTATCGCGAGTCGGCAAGTCGAGGTGTTCGAGGTAGAGTTGGAGAGGCCGGTGCCGTTGGAGTTGATGCAAGAGAATGCAGAAGGCGGCGTCTTTGTTCGACGTGTGCTGAAAGCGGACTGCGAGGCCCTGCGGCGCATCCAGCCGTACGATCGAGTCGTCGCCGTCTCGGCGTCCCTGGGAGACCGCATGTGGCGGACGAACTCTCTGGACGGTGTCCTCTCGGCGCTCTGCACCCGCATCGGCAGCAAGGTTCGCTTGCAGTTCGAGCGCAGCCCAGAGGTCGCTCGTCTGATCGCGCGTGGTGCCGGCAACCCTGGTGTTGGGGTAGCTGATCTGGTACCACCGCTCCCTCCTCGCCCCTCTATGGCCGCTGCCTCCTTGCTCTCCCCGTCATCCACGGCTGACCTGGTAGCGAAGGGGGAAATGCTGCTCATGGGGGAACCACGCGTGCACGCCGTCCTGTCCCAGATGGCCGGAGCCCTCCGAGCGCGAGACCCGGACCTTGCGATCTCGATCTTTAAGTTGGCCGTGGAGCGGGGACTGACCCCGGACGCCCACTGCTGCTCGTCATTGATCAAGGCGTATGGGATGAAGAAGCAGGCTGACAAGGCGCTGGAGGTGGTGAGAATGATGCTGGAACTGGGGGTAGCTCCCGATCTGGTGACGCTGAACGCTGCCATGGACGCCTGTGAGAAGGGAAAGCGGCCCGAGGAGGTTCTCAGGCTCTTTCGGGAGGAAGTGCCCAGGCATGGACTGGTGCCTGACATCTTCAGCTACACGGTGCTGGTGAACATGTATGGGAAGCGAGGGGAGCTGGCTGAGGCCTTGGCGCTGTTTGAAGAGGCGGTCGCCTGCGGTTTAGAGCCCGAGCTCCCTGCCTACACCGCCATCATCAAGGCGGCAGTGAAAAAAGACGACATGGGGACTGCACTTGCCCTGCTGCGACGCGTATTTGACAGCGGCTTGAGCCCGGACGCGCGTCTGTACAACACCCTGCTATGGGGTCACACGAAGCGCCTGGAGTGGTCCAAGGCGATGCAGATTTTGAGGCTCATGGAGGCGAAGGGCTTGGTGCCCGACCGGCTGACCTACAGCTACCTGCTCTCCTGTCTCGTCGACTGCAACCAATTGGAGGTGGCACAATCTTTGTGGCGCGAGATGCGGGACAAGGGCCACGTCAAGCCGAACCTGGAGTTGTACAGCCTGGCTGTCGACATGTTCGCCAAAGCCGGAGATACTACTCAAGCCGTGACCATCTTCAAAGAAATGCGCCGCAACCGTGTGCAGCCAAATCTTGTCACGTACACCGCCCTCATGGAAGCCTTTGTCCGCGCAGGCTACCCCATGGCCGCTCTGTCCATCTCCGACGAGATGCGGCGGAAGCCCGGCCTGGCCCGTGATGTGACGAGCTGCGTATGGCGTCTCAAATGCTTCGTGGAACTAGGGGATCTGGAGGGAATCGAAAACTTGATCCAGGAAATGCAAGACAGTGGCATTCATCTAAATGTGGTCGTCTACAATCAATATCTGCGAGGCGCGATGCGAAGCGGGCGGTATGAGCTTGCTCTGCAAATACTTTCCGCCCTATTTGAGAAGAGGCTCCTTCCAAACCTGGAGACTCATCAATGCCTGCTCGAAATGCCCACTCCGAGTACCGGAGGAGCAGTCAGCGGTCTCGCCCACGGTGATGGTGTCGAAAGTCAGATGGAGGAGGCACGGGAGCAACTTGTCATGTTTTACCATGCGGCCTTGAAATTACTCGCGGAACAGAAAGTTCGGGCTCGGGTTAACCTTTACGTGGCGTGTCTGCATGCCTGTTTGCGTACTGATCGACTTGATCTGGCAGCTGAAGTGATGGCATTGCGGCGGGCCAACACTTTGCAGATCTTTCAGCTGTTCAAAAAGCACGAGGAGAAGGTCCACAGGTGGGAACGGAAAATCGACCGGGAGCTGGACGCCCGGTTTTATTCAAATAAGAACCTGGTGTAAAACATTGAGATTTCTCTTCTGGAGGAAATTCTTTGGAGGAAATTCTTTCAGAGACATTTGAAAAAGAGAAGACATGCAAGTGAATGAGGCTTGAAATTTAGGGAGTAAAGAAACCGACGATGAAAAGCATTAATGCACGCTGTGGGGTCGAAGGAGGTAAGATTATCTGCAGGGTCCAATAATTTGCTAGAAAGCTGCAGCGCAACCGCTGCAGGCCAACCGAGACCACTTTCGATTCCATGTATGTTTGTTGGTGGTCGAGATGGTTCGTTATGCGACACGTGGCGAGAAGAAAGCTGCATGCTATAGATTAGGTCGAATTTTTTTGTAAAATTAAGCTTGAGCTTTTTAAAAGATAAGCAAATGACAAGTATCAAACACGAAGACGTCGATTCTTTGAGTTTAGGGTGGTGTCCTCGCTTGCAAAGTCCAATCCTCCAATATCGTACTTTGCCCTCAGTCCTTTGTGTGGCTCAGATACTTTTAACAGCGGACCTGCGACCAGCGGAGGGTCACTTATAATACGCTACAAGAAGCTGTACACTGTGCCAGCATGTCCCTTTCCTGCAATCACGGATGAAAGGTCTGCTAGCATTCATCGCACTTAGCTGACGGGAATACCCCACTCCTCGCACACGTCTTGCATATTGTACAGCACGATGTGCGGAAAGTGCTCCAGCGCCATCGTAGACGAGACGTAGATCTCACTCAGGTCCTCCGGAAGCGCCCACACGGGCGTGTAGCACTGTTTGTACCACCTCCCCAAGAGACCCCCACACCTTTCACGCTCCACCCGGTGAGACTTGACGAGGTGAACAATGCGCCCGGCGGGGATCAACCGCACTTGGACCATACGCCGATCCACTCGTCGCATCTGCTCTTCGTACGCCTGCAATTGCGTCAAGAATTCGGAAGGCGGCACGTCCTGGGACGAGTAAAGGAGCCGGTCGACCGCTGCCCGCGAGTCCTTCTCCATCATGCTCCGGAGCACGGTGTTCTTGTTCGCACGGCACCGGGCAAGCAGACGGAGGATGTCATCGCGAAGTCCGCGGACGGCGTCGAGGGTAAGTCGAGGAACCAAGTCACGGCCCAGGACGAAAGTGAGCGTGAAGGCCTTGGTGTACTCGGCCAAGCCGGGAGATAGGAGGCCCCCGGGGGTGCAGTAAGCGAGGCAGCGGAGGTCCGGGAAGTCGCGGCGAAGCATAAGGGAGAGAAAAACCGCCGCACCCGCCCCGAGGGAATGGCCGACTATGCGCAAGCTGTATCCCTTACTGGATTTGGTCAAGGGCGTGTGGGGTCCGGCAGGAGGGGAGTCGCCGTGGTCCCGCTGGATAAGCCGCTGTAGGATTCGGTGCTTGCACAGGTCTTTCGCGATGCAGTCAGCGGCGTTGGCCATGCCAACATGCCCGTACTCTCCATCTCCAGGAAACCCCCAAGCTTTCCCCATCGCGTCAAGGGGCCCGGGCTCCGCGTGCGCATCGTTGAGAAGGTCTTCCAAGGACAGGGTGCCTCGGATGGCCACCACCACGCACTGCCACTTGTGATCAACAAAGATGCCGTACGGACGCTCATACAGCGTGTTGATAAATGTCGCGTAGGCCAACTCACAGCCCTCTCGCCCGTTTAACCACTCCCAGAGTCCTGCCTCGTGACCTCGGAGCCAGTTGTCCCCCAAGACGGCCCCAAGGTCCCCGTGCACGCGCGAGCGAGGACCTTTGGGCATGCGGAAGAGTCTTCGGGCGCTGAGCGCTGGAAGTGCGAGGCAAGGCGTCTTGGCGTAGGTGAACATCATCCAAGAGTACATAGCCAGGGCGTAGGCCTCGAAGTGCGTGCCTTCCTCCAGCACTTGCCGGTCCCCGGGGTCGTCGCGAGACAGAGCGTGCTTCACCAGGTAATGCCCGCACTGGAAGCGAACGCGCGGGTGCACCCCTGGCGTCACAGTGCTTGTCCCAGACGCCCCCATTCCCTTTGAATCAGAGGTACTGGAGGCGACGTCGGCGGCGGCGGCGGCGGCGGACCCTCCCTCTTCCAGTTGCTCTCTTAGGAAGCGCTCCTCCGCCTCCAACAGCTCCGTTCCGCGCCTCGACACCATCTCGTGCTCTTGCGCCTTCTGTACGTGTCGAAGCAGGACGAACCCGGCCAGGATGTCGGAGGGCAGCACGTCCAGGAAGCCCTCGGAGTGGAAGATGTCCGCCATGACGCGCGCCACCACCTCCATGTCCCCGATGTCGCCCCCCTCCGGCCCGCTCGCGCCCGCCGCGCTCGAAAAGAGGTGGCAGGTCGTGTACCGCAAGCACGTGCACAGAAAGCTACACCGACCGCGCCAACGATCCTCAGCAGCGGAATAGGAGGCCAGAGACTCGTGCTGCTCGAAGTGGTGCACCGCCTGCTCGGCCTCCTCGCCGACGGGCTCCCCCACCAGGGTCGCGCAGCAGCAAGCTTTCATGGAAACATCCGCAAGCTGTGAAATGACTATGAGGGCCACGATGAGATCTACGCGATTTTGAAGGCTTATGGTGTCGCACATGACCAATGCCTTGGGGTTGGAGAGGATGACCAATCCTACCAAGGCAACCACGAGCTGCACACCTCCGAGACAAGTATGCAATGCGACCAGCGGACCCACGGCCTTCCGGGCCTGCGTATGCACAATAGAACCACGTTGTGATACTGCAACAATTGCCAGTTCCACCAGCACCGTGGCTAGAAAGAGGGTGATTGAGAGCCCAACAAAAGTATCGACAATGCCGGGGCGCGAGCAGGACTGCAACAAGTACTGCAAGTGCAAGAAAAGACCTAGCACCACCGCCGACCACACTAGCCTACCCACTGCCATACAGAAAGCTGGCACGGTTACCGCGTCGCTGGCAATATGGTAATGCCGTCCCATAAGTTCCATTCGGGGCATGGCTAATTGAATTCAAGGAGGTTTGAGGCGGGTAGAAACCAGAAGCAAGTTTTTTTGGGGTCAATTCCCGTCACTCTCCACTT
Source organism: Microchloropsis gaditana (assembly GCF_000240725.1). Lineage (NCBI taxonomy): Eukaryota > Eustigmatophyceae > Eustigmatales > Monodopsidaceae > Microchloropsis > Microchloropsis gaditana. The sequence goes on from NW_005803938.1 coordinate 33,418, forward strand.
TTTCTTTCCCTTATTGAGGTTGAAGACGCAGCAAACTGCTCTGAGCGCCCTGTGATTTGTGATTTACTCAAAGTCAGGACGAGTGTTGCAAGACGGGGATAGAAGTAGACCGCTCCCGTGCCAAGTTCTATGCTCTCGGCGAGCCTCGCGACAAAAGCCCTGTCGGCGGTCTCACCACCCGCGGAAGCCGACGCGCGACGAGTGTGCTCCGGGCACTTCAAAGGCAGTGCAGGAATGCGTGTCCTTGGGGTCGTTTGGAGGTGCCCCCGTTGAGTGAATGTAAAGTGGCAGAGGTGGAAGGAAACGTGGGTGGTGCGTGTTCCAAGCAAAGGGGGCGGCGGGGAGGCGACAGGGCCTTGCACTCTGGCAGGCGTGACGATGAAACGCTAACCATAAGAGACCACGCAGTGCACGCAGGTATATGGCGGACGAGGAGGACTGGGGCCCTGCCCCACTGCCAGACTTTAATCGACTTCGGCTTGGTGGACGGGTAAGTAGACAAGCACGTACGGGGGAAAGGTAGGGGACGCAAAGCAATGACGCTTCCACGCTGAGAGCCAACCTTTCCCGCACACAGGGCGCACCTGCTACTAGCGCTAATGTAACACCGTCCGAAGCTGCAGGGATAGCTGGAAAGGGCCTGTCTTCGGCGGGCATCGTGGCAGTGACGACGGTCGAGCGTGACGCTGCCATCGATCCAATTTTGACGGGGGCAATGGACAATCCGAGGGAGCGCGTAAATGTGCTCAGATACGAGGATGCCATGGTACAATTTATGAAGGCCGGTACGAAACAGCAGCAGCTGGAGTTGTCCCCGAACTCATCTTACCACCGGCTCGTCTTGTATCGCCTCGCCCATCGTTTCGGCCTGCACGGGGCCGCGGAGGGAGAGGTAGGGGCCGACGCGGGCGGGAACCGGAGCGTCAAATTTTTCAAGACACCACAGAGCAGCATTCCCCATCTCTTACTCATCGACACGTGTGGAAAAGAGGGGGTGAACGGGAGTGGCGAAGGAAGCGGCAGCGGGAGTGCCAAAGCCCCCGTAATGAGGCTTATGCAGCGCCGGCGGACGCCCGGGGGAGACTCAGAAGCGAAGGAAGGAGCGGTGCGGGGCAAGGGTTCCGGCGAGGAGAAGACATCCAGTACGGTGAACGGGGCTAGAAGCGTGATCGACAGAGAGAAGGCCTACGCGGAGGCCAGGGCCCGGATTTTTGGCTCCTCCTCGAGCACGACCGCCTCCACCAGCTCCCCTTCGCCCACCAGACCTCTAGATAGCAAGGGGAAGACAGCCAACCCTTCGAACGGAGCCAAGCTCGGGCTCGGCAGGACATCACGGGCAGGGTCGCCTGCGGCGGACGGCCTTTCCACCCCCCCGCCCTCCGCGGGCCCCGGGCTCCTGGAGGAGGGGGCGCGGTCGAGTCTCGAGGAGGAAGCGAGGAAACCGAGAGGAGGGGCGGGGGAGCAGGAGGAGAAATGCAACGGCGGGAAAATGGAGTGGGGCGAGAGCAAGGTCTTGTGGCGAAACCGGGAGGCAGAGCGCTACGACCCGGACTTCGTGCGACACCGGCCACCTAGGGGATTGGGCGGGGGGGACCCCTACGGCCCTGGAGGGAGGGGGGCGGTGTACGGTGTCCCTCCGCAGCCCCCCTACGGCGCGATGCCTGGCATGACTATTCCTTCCAACCCTGCCCTGGCGGCGTACCCCCCGGCTTCCTACGCACAGCCGCACCTGCAGATGCAGCTGGAGCAGCACCAATGGGCCGCCTATCACCAGCACCCACAGGCGCACCACCAGGGAGCTTTCTTGGCCGCCCATCATCCCCCCCACGCCTACTATAACGACCCTCGGTATGCGTCACAGTCTCCACATCCCTACCAGCGAGGGGGGGGGGGGCAGGGGCCGGGGGAGAGCCGATCCATCCTTGAGGGGGCCCTCTCCGCCGCCCCTCTCGCGCGCATTGAGCGAGGGGAGCGATGTAGACCTAAGACAGAGAGAAGATGAATTTCCCCGCTGAGTAGATAGGTAAATCTAGGAAAATTAAGGAGTTCAGAGGCTGAAAGCCGAATTCTTAAAGAAATCGAGACACGAGACGTCAAGGGTCATGCCACATCCGTGGCCTTCACGCTTTCCGTTGCTGTGGCTGGATTTACACATTTTCTTTGTGCTACCTTCAAAAATATATCTGCTGTGCATCCTGTAGGGTCTGCTCTACGGGGCAGATGAAGCACTTGAACCGGTGCTGACCCTGACTGGCTCGGCCGCCCGCGGTCTGCGGCTTCAGAAGCCGATTCAGGCTGTTGCGACATATCACGTGGCCGCATTTGAGCACCATGGGCGGATTTGCGCGACTGGCTTGCTCCCGCGTCACGGGGCAGGAGAAGACGCTGTGGAATCGCAAAGAGGAGTCCCGGCCCCACTCGATGCCTCCCGGGAGCTCCTCGAGGGCCTCCCAGTCGCCCTTGCTGTTCAGCACCACTTGTCGCATCTTCGCCAGAGGCCCCATCGCGTGCAGGCTGGCACGATAGCAGACGCTGAGCGAGCTCTCGACCGGCAGGCCCAGCATGCGGCAGCCCTCCGTGTGCAGCGCCTCCATGGCGTCCGCCCATAGCCTGGGGGCCAGGTACCGCTTGTAGGGGGACCTGTCCAAGCGGCCCGCGTAGAGCAAGCTTCCCATCAGTTTCCGCACCTCCTCTGCGTTCCCTCCCCCCTCCACTGCAAAGGGCGCTAGATGCTCTCGTGCAAAGGATATGGCCAAGTCGTCCTGGTGCGTCGAGGCCTCCCCTTCACAGCCCAAGGGGGTTTCCTCCTCCTCCTCCTTCGCGTCCTCCTCCGCCCTTTTACCTTGTGATCCGTCCCCTGCTACCAGCTTTACGAACTGCAAGCGCGCGAGCTTGAACTCCAAGTTACTCCCCACATGCTTCAAACCCTCTCGGTGCTCCGCCGCCCATGCCCGGGCGGGGCCCAAGTCCCTTTTCTTGCTGGCGGCGGCAATCACCTCGTGGACCCGCGCCAAAGCCTCATGGGCCTGCAAATTCAGGGCTGAAGAGCAGAGTCCCGCCTCCTGCACCAACTTGACCGCAGTGCGCGTCCTGCCCCGGCGGTAAAGGTGCTGACCCACCATCTGGTCGACGAGACCCCGGTCCTCTTTACGAAGCGGACGGCACATGAAGACGGGGGGCGTCGCGTCTAGGAACACGCGGTCCACGCTTTTAGTCATCTTTGATAGGGCGGCATGGTACGTCTTATGTTGCTGGACAAGCTGAGGCATGATATCTTCCAATGAACTATGAGGAACTTGAGGCGTCGTCGGCTCTCCCAAGCTGTCTTCAAGTGCAGCGCCTACACTGTTCACCAGCCGCAGCATAATTTCAGTATTCTGACGCTGCTTCTCTCTCAAGCGCGTCAACTCTGTAAGTAGGCTGTCACACATGGTGGTCTGGCTACGATTACTGAATCCGCGCTCTGAGTCGCTCTAGGAGGTGCGCGTTTTTATTGAGGGTGCCGAGATCGCCCTGCTGGCAATGCTAGCGTAATTTTCCTATATGTAGGAAAAGCAGCCAACAGAGATGCAAATAAAGGTATTAGATTTTTATGTTCATGCAAATTAAGGTATGGGAGCAGTCAAGGACAAAGAGCAGCCGTAAATTTTGCGACAAGACAGCCCTGTCACGGTCGGAAGTAATGGGGAGAGACGGAGAGCTTTTGTCCCATGGGGCGTGCCCCGGTATACCATGGCTTTCGATATCTCGGTCTCACAGATGGTGCCTGACAACTCACAAATAGGCCTCTGCATTACGTATAGTCGCTTGCCAGAGGGCTGACGGTGCAGATTATGAAAGCACGCACAGCAGGTTAGACCGTCCCGACCTCCCCTCTACTTCTCGAGTTCTCCTCGGCGTCTTTCCTTACTTAGGAAACAATAGAAATATTTAGAAATGCTCGGAAGCGCGGCGAGTGGAGTAGCGAATGATGCCAAACGGACTTCAAATCACACGAGCAGCAAGGTCTCGGGGGCTGGAGGCGGGAACCCCTTAGAGTTAGCCAAAAGACTAGTCCGGGCTGTTGCCCGGGCGTTCTACGCGGACGACACGGTGGTGGTGTTAGATGCCTTGCTGCGGGACCGGCATGTCAAGGACACGGATATCGACACTCGCTTGGGGGTGGGGGCCAAACAAGCGCGGCGACTGCTCACAGAACTTCTAGAGGAGCGTTTGATCAAGACGGAAGACATCGTGGATGAGCTGACGGGCAAACGGGAACTGTTTTACTACATCGATTTCTCTCACTTTACCAATGTTGTGCGATACCGGATTCACCTCATGCAGGGGGAACTGGAGCGGATGGAACGTGAAGCCAACGACAATCAAACCTACGAGTGTCCGGTGTGCGGTCGTGCCTTGCCGCTCTTGGAGGTTCAGCCCCTGCGCAACAAGCGGTACGGCTTCTGTTGCCCCACTTGCTGTTCAAGCGAGCTACATGCCACGTGTGAAGGCTCCCAGTGGCAGCTAAGGCCGAAAACTGGCGTCACGGGTTTTGAGGAAGTACAGGCGCTAAAAGAAAAGATGCGTGCACAAATGTATGGCGCGGCATCGGAGACAAGCGCCGCGCTCCACGACGGCATATATAATCTTCTGTCAGCGCTGGAGCACAAGCCGCTGCCGAGCAATCTTCCGAGTGAGCTTATCGCAGTCGGCGTAGGCGGCCTCCCGGCTGGAGGAACAGAGCTTCAACGGCGGCGACGGGAGGGAGCGGGAGGAGGGACAGGAGGTCATGCAGGAGGGAGCTCAATAGGTATTTTTGAGGACCTTGCGGCGTCCACTCGAGACGGCGGCATACAGGCGGACGAGGAGACCGGCGAGACGACGCCCAGCCTTGTCCGGCCTGCGCGTGCTCAGCCCTCCTTTCTGCAGGGCAGCCGAGTCATCAAGGAGGTCGCCGACCCTTTGCAACACGAGACGAGGAAACCGCAGGCCACTGGAAATGAGGTGGCCGATGGACTTTTCATGCACAAAGTCGAGGAAGAAGCTAAGCACGTTGACGTGTATCGTCAAGCATATGCCGAAGCCTTCAAACGCGGTGTTGGGGTCGAAACCATCGAAAAGAGTATTAAAGTAGAGAGAGACGATGGTGGCCTCGATGGGAGTGAAGGGATCGAGGCGGTGGAGGAGGAGGACGTTGACTGGGAGGAGGGCGAGTGAGCGAGGGCTCGGAGGGGAAGTCTCTTTACGCGCCCGGAAGGCGTGCGTGGTAAACACAAAAAATTTTGATGCAAATCAACAAGATACCTGCAAATCGTGAACAATGGCTTAAAACGAATCTTTCAATGTTGTCGTGCATTTGCCCTCCTCGTCTTTCCCGCGCCTACCGCTGCTGATAGTGGATCGTGATCACGATGCCGTCCATGTCCATATCTGCCACGCATGCGTAAACTTACCATGCCATTCTTACATTAGTCACCCGACAGAAAAAAAATGAAATCAATATCAAGCTCCATTACGATTATAACATATTTCGTGCTTTTCTGGCTTTCGGTGCACACCGAAGCTTTTATGAGCGGTCTCAAACAATCTGGGTCGCCCGCTAGTAAGCTGAGTGTCTCGTTTTTCAATGCCGGTAATGACAAAAAAGTCGGCGGCAACAAAGGGGTCCTCGTGGTTGGCGCAACGGGAAAGACTGGAAAGCGAATTGTAGAGGTGCTCCTTAAAAAGGGCAGAAAGGTGACTGCAGGAGTGCGTGATCTGGCCAAGGGCGAGGAAGCCCTTGGGAAAGCTGGCAATAAACTTTCCTTCCTCGAGGTGGATGTTGTGGCAGACTCACCCGCAACTCTGGCCGAAAAAGTGACGGATTACAGTGCCGTCATTTGTGCGACCGGCTACTCTCCATCAGGGCCTATCGATCTCCTCGGCCCTTACAAGGTAGACAACATGGGGACGACCAAATTGGCGGAAGCCCTAGTCGCAGCGGGAGTGCCAAAGATGGTTCTAGTCTCGTCCTTGCTCACGAACGGTTGGGCCGCGGGGCAGGGATTGAATAAAAATTACATCATTCTTAACCTCTTCGGGGGGGTGTTGGTTGCGAAAAATACTGCGGAAAGGAAGATCATGGCGACGACGGGCCTTGACTGGACGATTGTGCGTCCGGGAGGGCTACGGGAGTCGCCGCCTGAAGGACGAGTGAAATACGGTAAGGCTGATACCCTATTTGGAGGTAGTATCTCCCGCTACTCAGTCGCAGAGGTATGTGTGGCTGCCCTAGACAGCAAAGCGGCGAGCAGGAAAATAGTGGAGATTGTCTCAGAGGGGGATGCACCCAAGCTGACCTTTGAGCAAGGATTCGCTAGCGCTTGATTGAAATTCAACCTCGAATATGTGATCAGGAGACAATGACAGATAAAGTACTGAGTCAGGGGTTTCTTTGACATGCGAGAGCAAAGCTTTGAGGGGGGAAAAGAAAGAAAAAAAATAGAACGCGCGATAGATTCCGGTCTCTAGACTCCTTCTTTACGCAAGACTTCCTACAGGAACAAAACTTTCCGACATTACAGCTGTTGGCACATGTATTAACCTCGCTCGCACCAATTAGATTTCAGAAGTATGAGACGGCCCTGCGTCGGTTGTTCGGGCCCCCGCCGCCCTTGCCACGGCCCATCTTGTCCCCTGCCACCCGCGTCTTGCCCCTGACTCTGCCCGAGCTTTCCCTCATAAACGACACTGTCTTCCTCTTTCCGTCGGCAGGAGAGGCGTCCTTGTTGAAAAGCTTGACTTGCACTTTGCCCCATCGAACCTTCTTGCCTCCTCGCTGACCGACGTCCAAGTAGTAGCCCAGACCCTGGCGGTCTTTCTTGTACACATAACCGGGCTTCCCTCCTGTGAAGGTCTTGGATGGAATGAAAGCTGCTTCTGTTTTCCCTGTCGTGGCATTTGAAGGTGAGGGTGCGGTGGAAGATGCCGTGGCATCCTTTTTTTTATTGGCTTTCCCCGGGGCCTGAGAGTGCCGCATCGCTGGCAAATGGCTGGCCTCCTCCGCCTTGTTGGTTTCCGCCTCAACCTTCCTCGCGGACAATTTATGAGCTATTGAACCCCTGGCTGCCTCGGACGGGGCGTCATCACCCTCGCTCTTCCTCTTGGGGTTTGCGTTGCCGCCTGTCGCGCCGAGGATGTCCGCCTTCAATCTTTTGGCCGTCACTGACTTGGCGATTGCCTTCTCTTCATCTGCATTCCGTTTGCTCGCGCTACTTTCGCCCTTGCTTTTTTGGCTGCTAAGGTCAATGGATTTCTTTTTCGCCGTCGGCTGAGTCATACCCTCGAGAGATTTTCCATCCTTCTCCGCTGGCTTTTGCATGGACATCATTTTTTTGACACCTGCTTTTCCTTTCACTGCCTTTTCAGTCACTGTTGCTCCAAGCACCTTTGAGTCTCTAAGATCAACAGCTTCTTTTCCCCTCGACAAAGTCTTGGAGTCCACGGTACCCGTCCTCTCACGCTTCATCCTATCCTCGGCAAGCACCGCGTGTGCCTTCCGTTTCTTGACGCCATTCCCAGAGTCGATGCAGCTCTCTCCTTCCTCTCCATCCCCGGCCTCGCCGCCTCCGCCCCCGCGTTCCGTCCCCTGCGGCCCCATCAAGACCCCCTTGCCAGCCTCCACCACGGGGAAAGAGACACGGATGGCCTTGGCAGGATCTGCCCTCTTTTTGCCTGTCAGCTTCTGAAAAGCTTTGTGAGCTTCATAGAGCGCCGCCCGGTACCTCTCTCTTGTGGCGGACGAAGAGGCCAGTCCGAATACAGTTGCTTGCACAGCCTCCATGTCCACGCCCGCCATGCAGGACACGGCATCCACATCTTCCTTACCACCGGCTTCAACCCCCTCCGCCTCTTTCGATGCAACTAGATCCAGCAGGACCCGTGCCCTCGCGCGTTCTGCGACGACCCTGTCCGCTGACGTGGCCATGGCCACCAGAAAGGGCTGGAGGACCTCCAATGCCTGCGCAGTCGTCAGCTCTCCTCCCCCAACGCGTGCCAATTCAGGGAGAATGAGATCACAAGCATGTAAACGCAAGCCATTGGGCCAGGGCTGCTGAAGCACCTCTGCATTCAGGGGAAAGACAACGGATACTAGAGCTTCCGCAGACCAAGCACGCTGCTGGGCGAATCTGAGACACTCTCGCAGCATTCGACGCATGAAGGAATAGAACTTATCCAACCGATGCTGATCTAAACCGGGCCATTCGCGGCGCACAGTGCGATAGAAAGCTCCGACAAACAGATGGGCACGGCCAGAGTCTCTCCCAAAGCAGTGGACGAGGCGAGAGATGGCTCCTCCCAAGTCCTGTTGCACTCGAGCTCTGTCCGACATCCACATGCAGTAGAACAAACCTTTCCAAATCTTCAAAAAGTCCTTCTCTGATAGGTTCTTGTGTTTCGCCATCCAGACCTCCAGGCGTTTTAAGGCTTGATCTCTCTCCCGCTTCTCGTTTGCCGCCAGCCTCTTGGCAAAGCCGATTATCTCTTTCTCTTCCTCCGGTAGCATCTTACCACCATTAATGCTCCCTTCTAGCCCTGATGACGCCAATTCTGCGGTAACCTCTTCATTAAACGGGGGGTCACAAAGGTCATTAGCTTTTTTGACTTGCGTAGAAGCGGGGACACGAATTTTGCCTGTGCTCCTTGTGCTGCTCCCGCCACGACCCATCAGCCCCATGCGACGCGGACGATTGAATTGATGCGGCCCGCCCGCACGCACCTGCAAATACAGTGCCTCGATGAGATCCCTGCACTACATATTAGGTAATAAGCGCATTAGTGTGGGTCTCACGTCTAATTTTGGCTCCGCAATGTTTTCAGAAAGCAAGCCTGTAAAGATACTAGGCCCGTCCCGTGGCTCCCTCTGGGCAAGCCGTCTCGCTTGTTCCGTGCACCCGCCCATGGCCCGCCCGCTCACTTCCATTCTCGCAGGGATCCAAACCAAGCAACGCCGTGGACAATGGGAAGCATGATGGCCGCCCTCTGTACTGTCTCCACATTTGTGGTAAGTGTACCGTGCAATGCAGTCGAAAGATGGTCCATATGGAGTCCATGTGGTCCGCTTTTCAAGACGAAAGGGAGATGGTTCTTGAAGTGTTCGATGCATTTAAGTAACATATTTATCACATTTCGGAGGGATGCGGGAAAAAATTGTCAAATATATGATGGGCGAAATCTTTTAGTGGTCCTTTGAACGGGCTCGTTTGGGATTAAAAAACATAGTTTATTTTTTTAACTTGATGTAATCGCGCTCCATGTCCATCAGGCAACTTTATTCTGTGTTTTCCTTATCGCTTCAGCAACGGAGGTGGTAGAGTTAACGGACTCAAACTTCGAGCATCTAACTCAAGCATCCACCGGCGCTACGACGGGTGATTGGCTTGTTGCTTTCTCAGCACCTTGGTGCGGGCATTGCAAGCATCTTGTGCCTACTTGGGAGGAGGTTGCCATGGAGCTCAAGGTGTGTGAAAGAGACTTCATGCCTTTGGCTGCGTTCAATTTAGCTTTTTCAGCTTCCAGAAACCGGATTGATCGTGATCAGTATGTTTGTAAACTGCTTCACTGTCAGTTTTTGGTTTGGGAAAATCAATTGAATAACGGCACGTTTACTACCTACCACAGGGTGAAGTGAACGTTGCCAAGGTCGACGCTATTGCTAACTCAAATTTAGCATCACGTTTCAGCATTCGGGTGAGTAGTATTTCTGGCTTGATGAAGACCTAACTTCTTTCAAGTGATTATGTTAGGGTCTTCTCTCATCTATTCCGCAACTATTAACGTTCTACGCACCATGTCGTACAAGTGCCCCTTGCTGTTGTTGTGCAATGAAGTTCTTCAAATCATCTATGAAATCTTGAAATACTTACGCCTGGTGTACTCTCAGGCCTTCCCTATGCTGAAATTCTTCCATCAAGGCAGCATGTACGACTACCGGGGTCCCCGAAACGCAGAGCAGCTTTTAGAGTTCGCGCGTGTAAGTTGCGTCCCACTCGGATATTATAGAACTCTCATTTCCATTAACTTCGATGTCTCACACATTTGTAAGGATCTTAGGGATCCATTCTTCCCTTGATGCGATCTTAGGGATCCATTCTTCCCTTGATGCGATCTTAGGGATCCATTCTTCCCTGGATAGCATCAAATTTATGCCGCTTTATACTTATCTTTGAACAGGCGTGTGTTTGGGAGGTGCATTCAATTTTTTCCCTCCAACGAGCCTAGCTTCTCAATATTGCTTTTAACAATCCATAGGGTGATTTTTTCCATCCAACGAGCCTAACTTCTCAATATTGCCCTTAACAATCCATAGGGTGGCTATAAAAACATGCCATCGGCCCCTGTCCCCGTTCCTCCGACGTTTCTGGCGAAAATCAAATTGCAACTGGACGAGGTAACAGAGGGCCTACAGGCTCTGTGTTATCAGATTGTGAGGGAGGCGCAGGCGGTCTACAAAGGAGAAAGGCCCATAGATACTCCGTTTATCGTGATGATGACTGTGATTTTTTTATTCTTTGGTGTCATCGTCTTAAGCTTCGCTGCTTTATTCACTGGCCCTGTGGTTCCCAATGGAAAGAGAGATAAACAGAGTACGAAGAAAAACAATTGAGAAATTGGGTTTTTGGGGAACATTTTTCGTGCTTTGAAAAGAGATGTGTGCAGCACGTTTTCTAAAAAGACTATGTCGACGGACTAGAGATATAACCGTTAGGTTATTATAAAACGGATATAGCTTGAATGTGGGTGCATAGACTAATAAGGTGCGCTCTATGCTTGTTTAATAGATGCATTAATTTGATCGCTGGAGTCAACTGATGAAATTTTAACCTGATTCTTTTGCGCGCCTTTCAATGGATTAGGACAGCATCTTGTTGCGGGGGGGATGGGTTGAAAGAGAAGACCAAACAATGTTCTGCAGTATCCCGAAGACTTTTGACTTTGTTCTTTTGTTCGGGCAGTATGAAGCGCAGATATGCTGCAGATGAACCTAAGCGACCTGCCATGCTTTTATTCCTTTCCATGGTCAATTTCTTATTGTTCTTGTAATGCCAAGTGGAAATAGCAATCATACCCATGAGTATGGTGGCTGCGTCGACTCAACGGCAAATTTAATAGGTCCACGCGTAACCTACTGAAGACCTTTTTGGCATCAATCTCAGCTGATTATGGTCGCTGTACCTAAAGAGTAGCTTGTGGCACGCCTTCCTTGACGATTGGCAGGTGTAGAAGCTCTGGCCGTGGAGACTACATTCTCTCGGGCGTCAGAACGACGTCCTCGCTGCTCCTTAATGGCCTGTGCATCCATATTGTGATTACAACCCCTTAGTAAGTTTGCCGTCTCACGACGCATGTAGTCAATGAAATGCGAATATCATTATCTCAAATGCAATAACACATTGTGCCTTATTTGACACATAAATTATGTAATTCGATTTGTATCTGATTAAAAAATCTACTCACATTTTCCAAGAAGCTAGCCTCTTTACTAGATGAAAAAGTTTTGAAGCTGTTGCGGTTTTGACGGTAGATCGAGCCACGTTGACTTATGCCGTTGCTGCCAGATATTGCATTGATGGAATTGCTGCCCGTGACCGATTTCCTGAAAGATGCCCGGCGATCACCTTGCCCTGTTACAGTAAGATGTAAGTAAAATAGCACGAAATCAGTAAAATTTAATGGCATCTCTACGTCGGCAAGCAGGTGTACATTAGAAGAAGTGCTTGGCGTCCGTACACAAAGTGTCAAGACCCAAACAACATTTTAATAGCTTATTTATCCCATTTTCGTCTTTGTAAATAACCCTTATACTAACCCGGTTCTTCTGGAAATTGACGGTTACATGCTAAACATGCTGCTTCGGCCTCGAGACTGATTTTACCAAACAAAGATCGTCCAGTATGAATGCGAGAAAACTTGGACAATGCCAACCGAATTGCTTGCTCGAGCTTCGAATGAAACTGCGTAATGATTTCTGTTATCCCGCTAGCACGCCCTTCTCCATCGAGTCCAACTTCTACTGCTCTCTTTACGCCTCCCAAAAATCGCATAAGATAAGTCTCACGCGACTGCAAAATCTTGGCGTCGCATTGGTTATCTGTCAGTGTGTCTTTACTTTCAACATTGTGGCGTATGATGTCATAGTCTGCTTTTAAGGCAATTGTCTTGGCAATGCGATAACTATGACTGGCAATCAAATCTACTGTTTCCTTTTTCAGCAGCAATCCACGTCCTTGTAACTGCAGTACTTGGTCTGGTCCATAAGAAGATAAAGAAGACCTGGCGAAAATATGTCGACAATGCTTTACCAGGCTCTCATGATACTCTTGTAAGCGGACATCCAGCGCTGCCCAATGATTGCTACGAGTGACTAGAGCTTGGACGCTGCCGTGCAACTGCTCATAGGACCCTGATAAGCCTTCAATATCCTGCTCAAGCCGCAATAGTTGATCAGTTGACTCTGTCCGCTGCACATCCAGCTGAGTAAGCAGGTCAGGAATCGAGGGATCGGGCCCGAGACCCGCCACAACTTTTTTCCTCACAAGCTTGAGAGCTAACTCCAATAACGTGTTTTTGAGGAGGTCATATCGTTCCCCTGATTTAACCTCGTACAAGGCTAGTCGCTGTATTGCAACACTGAGGCGTTGAGAAAGTTGCATGTGCTGGTCTCGAAACTCACGTTGTGTGGCCGCTGTCTTTGATTCTAAATCGTCCTGCATCGCTTGCGTATTTTTTGTTATTGCTGTCGTCAGTTTTGCCTGAACCTGATCCATACGAGCCTCTTGGCCAGTATACTGCGTCAGGGCTCGAGACTCTGCAGCTTTCTGGGAGTCTGCCAAGGCTTCGTGTCGTATGAGTGCCTCTTTTTGAGTGTTTTCGATTTGCAAGGTCAAATCTCGACGTAAAGTGGTTTCCAAGGCAACGAGATTTTGCGTATAAGCAGCGTTCCATTCTGCAATTATTTGAGAAGTACTTTGCTGACATTGCAACATTTTGGAGTCTAAGCGGGTCATAAGCTCCACACCCATAGACTTGCTTTCCTTGCGGACCGCTTGTAAATTCATTATTAGATCTTGACGCAAAGCGGTCGCCATCCCCATCATGTCCTTGTGTCTGTCAACGGCCTCGGCTGCGAACCACTGGTCACACTGTTTTTCAAGCTCTTGTATTTTACTTTCTTGTCGAACCTCCAAATTTTTTTGCCTACTTTCCTCTTGGCGCATGCGCTTGCAAATAATTTGATATTGCATCTTGACTTCTTCCTTCTCCTTTCGCTCGGTTTCCAGTTTCTCGTGAAACCCTTCTTGATCTTTTATGCATTGCTTGACACGCTTCTCGACAATATTTCGAACATTCTCTCCAGCTTGCTGAATAGTATTCAACTGCCTAAGGACATTCTCTAGCTCGTGGTGCAGTTTTTGGTGGAGGAAGTCAGCCTTCTCCTCTAAAAGATCTCGGAACGCGACTTCCAGGTTTCTTAGCTTTTGGTTTTGTGCTGTAGCCATATCCATGAGTTCAGTCCGACTTAATTTGGTAGCCAAATGGCGGACAAGCTGCTTCAATTCCATGCTCAGGATTTCGTCTTGTGCGGTATCCTTCGCTGCTTGCAGCTCTGCTCGTCGTGTCGATTCCGCTTCCACCTCTTTTACTTTTTTACTCAGGGCTGTTACCTACGAGGAAGACCATTTATAAAAGGATAGTGAATACCACTGCGTCACTGCACCGACTGTACCACAAAATGTGTCCAAGACGATCTCACTTACCAACTCTCGAAATTCTTCGAGATTCTGCCGCATGGTCTTCTGTGTCGAATCAAGTCTCTCCCATGTTACCACACTTGCGCTCTTACTGCCGTAACCATTAGTCTGATCATCATGACCATATTTAAAAGGTGCTTGACTGCACACTGGACGCCTTTCTTCACATGTAAAGGTATCTGAGGATGACCGGGCCTTGGACACATGCTGAGAGGAGGCTGTCCGTCCGTCCCTCGATGTTGGATGACAGGAATGGCGTACAGAAGGCGATGAGGATAGCACTGAACTTGGCTGTAATGATATCGGCTGGGAAACACCCTCGGTTGGCGTATTTTGAACGCTTTCTGTCGATGGTTGCAAGTCCTCGTCGTCGAAAGGTTGCGCAGAAGAAACCTGCGAGTTTCCCACATCATTGCCACCTACGATACTATTTCGCAGCAGCTCAGGCACTGCGATACACTTCAAGTTGGGAGATATTCGAAGACCGGGCTTATTAGGGTCTTCAAGTGTACCACCAGGACCCAACGGTTTCGTACTTTCAGTTTGTAACATTGCCTTTTCTTGTACAATCTCCTCGGCACTTGTGCTATCGCTTAACATCTTATTCATTGCTCCATTTACTGCGTAGTCCTCATGCCTTTCGACTACGTATCTTTCGCCGTGTATGGAGGGGGAGCCATGAGCCACAGCCATGAAATCATGATTCCCTAGCTGATAATGGGATACGCGCGGGGTTGTCAAATAAGGAAGAGATTTTTTCATAAGAGGTGCAGATAACGAAAAAGTCAGGAACATTATCAAGAAATTTAGCCCTAAGTCTTAAGAATTTCGGCATTGCTAAAGACACAATCAACAAATTCAAGAACCCTTTTTGAAAGGTATTCGACTCGACCTTTTCTATATAGTCGGTGAGCTTGCGCATTTCGAAGGATTCTTCGATTTCGGCATCCTTTTCGCCGTCTCCAGCGGCAATATCTGGATTCGACAAAGTGATGGGTTGTTGCTCTGTATTCCTCAAAACGGTGTCAGATGTATTGTCAGCGTCCCATCCTGTAATTTCTTGTCCGCTCCCAAAATCTTCTTCGTCGTTTGCAGCACGAGGTGCGTTTTCCATTATTTTGTGCTCACTTTTTTTTTATGCGCAAAAAGCTCACACATGAAATTCGCTGTCCTGTTGCATTTGTTGTTTTATTTTCTTATGATTTATCTCTGAAAAATGCCACATTCAACAAAGAGTTCACGAGATTTGTGCCATTTTGGCTTTTAGGGTCAGGCCCGGGTTCTACCGTTACAGACAGCTGGCATTGGAGTGAGCGTTGAGAGCGGTTGAAAGTAAAGGAGGTAACGAGCGACTAGTAAATCATCTCCCATTTCTTTTTTTTACAAATCCTTCTCACGTAGTGCCATAATTTTTCTTGCCTCATGATAAGTATGGTGATTTATTATCGTGGAGCGTTGACACGGTTCATAACTTTATCGGTGTTGTCATCTTCGATCCAGTCTTCGATGGCCTCCACAGCGTCGATCAACATATCATCAAGTACCTTGCGTTCTGACCTGCTAAACTGGCCCAGTACATGATCCACCATCGCACCTGGTGCTGCTGTATGCAAGGTATGATAAAATGCATTTCCCAATGTGAGGCAGAGGTATAAGTTTAAGTTCTTAATTTCGTCACACTGCTGTTTACTAGCACTCACCACCCCCAACGCCAATACGTAGACGATTGTAGTCCTTGCACTTGAGGCAACTTTCTATACTTTTTAAGCCATTGTGGCCCCCAGCCGAGCCTGTTTGGCGAAGACGAATCTGGCCTATGTCCAACGCCACCTCGTCAACTACCACCAGCACAGACGAGACTGGCAGTTTAAAATAATCTAGGACCTGATATCGGACGACATGAAAGACCGCGAGCAAGTTCAGCGTCAAATTTTGGTAAAACATAGACATGTTTTACGGTTTAATTTAGCAAGACATGACATACCTTACGCAGAGACTGCCCGCTTCTATTCATGAAAGTAGTGGGCTTGAGAAGTCCAACAGACTTGCCCTTGTAGGCCACACAGCCGTATTCTCCCTGAAAGGCACTTCGCAATCTGAAATCAGCACCCAATCGCCTGGCCAATAAATCCACAGCAAGAAATCCTGCGTTGTGTCGAGTCATGGCGTATTCTTTACCTGGATTGCCCAGGCCTACGATGAGAAGGTTTTTACTTCGAGGCACATTGTCAGCTTGGTGAGTTTTCTTGATAGGCGCCGATCTATTCGTCGACTTGGTGGCTTCGTTGCGTTTGTTTAAGGGGTTCTTTGCCACTGCATGCTTGAAGCTTGGTGATAAAGGCGCCGGAGATGACGATGGAGTCGTGTTTTGAGATTCAAGAACCGGAGTGTCGTCTGACTTATCGCTGCCGTTTCCAAAGGTATTCAAGCTTAGCGCCGTGCGTTGGCTAGTTGATAATGAATGAATACAAACATCTGGTGAGAAAACCTAGTCACAATTGCTGTTGGACTCATGTAGAACAATGTTGCCATACGCATCTCGTTGAGTCTTTCAAAACATACGGTATTTTCCATCGTATACTGATTGCTACAACCCTTACCCCACATACTCACCCGAAAGACCGCCCTTCTCTTCCAAAGCTAGTCCCTGATAGTGCCAATTTATCACATAACGCCACACGTGTCGAACTCAACCACAGAGCAGGAAGGCGGGATGAAAAGTAATTTCCGACGAATGCCTCTGAGACGGGTAGTCGACTAAGGATCATCAAAGAGGCGCTCCCTAATAGCAAGAGAACCTTCCAAGCGAGCTGTCTTCTTCTTCTAGTGCAAACGTTTATATCAGCCTGCATGAAGTAGCTGAGGGGTAGTATGGGGTGTGGCAGAGTATAAGTGCAGGAGTTTACAAAAGATTTGGGGAGGGTACTACATGGGGAGGTTGCCGCGGTCCTTCGCGTCGAGGGTGGTACGTGGCTTCCAGCTCTCAAGAGAGAAGCAGGAGCCAGCAGCTGAAACATCGACATTAAGAATCACCTGTTGTCCTAAATTTGGTTTCAACTTATTGCTGGCCGTGAAAATTGCCTAGATGAGATGAAGTACGATGGTTTCATGACATATTGATCGCCTGAACACCATGGGCGCAAGTAGGTTTTGTCCTGTTGGTGTCTGTCGTAAGGCCCATGCTTATCGTGCATGTACCTTATCAAGCTCCTTAACCCACCTTACGTAATGGATCTCGTCTCCAAAATATACAAATAAGATTCATATAGAAGCAACCTTGCCATTTGGTAAATCCCAAAGGTTCTCGAAGCTATTTATGGATCGGCATACCTCCTTGGATGCAATTGGATGGGATTTATCATTTCCCCTTCCTTAAAGTACTTTGAAGTCACAAATAGCTTTGCTTTGAATTCTGCGGATACCCCGATCTATCAAAAGTATTAAGGATAGATGTCTCTTCCTCTTGCTTGACATCACCATTTGCTTTTTCTACCTAACTCGGTTAGTTGTGTCAAAAAGCCTTCGGCATTTAGGAGCTCCGTACAGCCGTACAAGACATGACGAGGGGCCGTGGCAGATTGCTGTCGTGAGTATTCCTGCAAATTCTGATATTCAGCATAGCAGCCACCCCCGACCATAAAGACGATGACCTCTCTGTAAGGCGCTCGTCCCTTAACAGCACTGGAGTCCAAGCCCTTGACTTTCGGGTCCAGGTAGAGGAAGGACTCGTCCTCCGTGTTGGGCTTAAAGTTACATAGATTGTCCACCACGCGGGACACGTACAAAGAATTGCGTCGTGAGAGGAGGTTGGTTGCCTTGGCCAGCAAACCAGTGGCCTGAGACTGCGCCTTGTTGATGAAATGTGACATGTAGCCACTGTCCACCCCCCCAATTCCCGCGGCTCCCTGAATCGCTGTGCCTGCTCCAAGACTTCCTCGCACACCACCACCAGCTTTGTTGCTATCAGATTCAATGAGATCGGGAAGGTGTTGGACGGCGCGCTGGCGACGCAAATAATTAACAGCGCCGATACCCAGCTCGACCTCCTCATGCGAGGGCCAAGCACCCAAGCTGGAAGAGGAGGGAGGAGAAGTGGCGAACGCCTGACGAACGGTCTCGTTCAGCTCTTGAAGGTCGGCAGTACTGGCCTTAGAACTGAGGGTAAAGACGGCCAAAAGCCTGAGCTTGTCCTGCAACGAGCCCTTATCAGGGTCCGCTAAGAGGGCCTTCACTGTCGCCTTGTCGGCGCGAGAAGAGGCGACCATGGATTCCTCCACGTCAAAAAATATGGGAACTTCTCGCGCGGCTATCGCACTCATGATAGCTTGCAAAATGTTAGTGTGCACCTCCAACGACTTCTTTCGCTCTAGGAGCTTAGGCAAGCTGTCCACGGCTGATAGCAATTCCTTTGCGGAGCCGTCTTGTGTGGGATCATCTACTCGCTCCCCTTTCCCTAACTGAGTGATGGTTTTGGAGCGGATTTCCTCCTCCTTCTTTGTGACCTCCGCAAGCTCGGCACCGTTGGCCTGGATAGCCTCAGGAAAGAGAGCACCGGCATACCGACAGTAGAACTGGTCATTTTCCACGTCCAAATCGTAATTCCGTTTTTTTGTGGCCCCTCCGCTCTCGCCATCTTGACGACTTTCGACTGTGACGCGATTCAACCGGTGCGGCAGCACGTCGTCTACCAGGGCCTGGTATGAGGAGGTGTGGTGAAGCGCCGTCACAAGGTCGTCGTTGCGATCGAAAATGATGAGTAATGGTCTGTGGAAGGCTGCAGTGGAGCCTCCCGTTCCTCGCAAAAAGAATGGCGAATTACCCAACAAGTGCTCTGAGATCAAATCATTCAATTGCCGCGCTACCATCTCTGCAGGCCCGCCTGCAGCGCAGCGAATGACCGGGACTGAGCCAACGGTCGCGAGCATGGAGAAGACACCGTAGGTAACCGCGCGAGCGTAGGTTTCTATATCCGCTTCGGATGCGCCTGGGTTGTTGTAGCTCAAATAGGAGTTGGCCTGGTTGAGGGTGAAGAGGCTGGGCTCCAGGGTGACGAAGTCCAGATACTGGTCTACCACCTTGGTGACCATCGAGTACGAGTTGGATGCTATTGCGTTTTTGGCCAGACGCTCCATCAGTGGCCGATCTAGCTTGGAGGCAAAATTTAAGTAGACGGCGGAATAGAGACGTTTCTTGAGGTCTTCGGCCAGCCGTGCCACATTTTCTTCGGTGGGCTCAATGAAATACACGGCCGGCACGTCGGGAATCTCCTCTCTCTCGGACTCCAAAAGCAAATGCAGGGTCACGCCTCGCTTCCTCAACTTACTGACATTGAGTAGCGGTGAAATGATGTCCCGACATTTCCGGTCATACACCAGCACCTTCCACTGCAAGAGGGCAAAGAATTCAAAAATGTGAGTGTGCGAATATACGGGAAACTTAATTGGTTTGAGTGCCATCAACGCCACGGGCACAATTCGCATACCCAAAATTGGACACGGACTAGAAAGAAAGGACAATCAGAAAATTTCATCGGTGAAGGAAAATAACTTGCCCTTCTTATCCATTTTAACATCACACGTGGGACACCCAGTTCTCTGAAAGGTTACTTACATGATCCGACCATTCATTACCACCACCACCTTCTCTATCTTCAAGTGATGAGTTGAAATTTAGCATTCGATTTAAAGCTGCTGTCTGCTTTATTCGCAGATTCGTACCCATGGTTGTCGAGTCGAGCAGTAGGGACGGCACTACGCACAAGGTTGACAGGGGCTACTCCTCTCAGTTGAGCCCTGGGAATGACGGGAGTACGAGCCGCTAGCCGATCCCCTCGAGAAATCGATCTCTTATAGCCTGAGCGGTAGTGGTATTGAGCTTCATCATCGAGTGAGCTTCATGATCGTTGTGGCTCAACAAACTGCCGTTGGGGGGGGGGGGAAAGACAGGCCCTCTTCCAACTTTTTTGGCGAGCGCCGGCGACCCCGACCAACAGTGGCCGGAGGGAGGAGGCAGAGGAGGGGGACAAGGGCACGAGGTCAACGTCAACGACGGCGGAAGAGTTTCAAGTCAAGGCATAAGAATCTCACGTCACACTAGATTAGGTCACTTCTAGTCCAGTAGTACGGGCCTTTATGTCATCTTCAGCCGTAGACGCTGCAACTGCGAGGTCGGACCCCCGCTGTGAGTTCCGACGGCTGGTAGACGCCAACATTTGTAAGTTATGTAGAGGATAAGGAAGTGGCAGGACGCACGTGAAACATAAAGAGGTGAAAAATATCCATTTTATTGACCCTCATATCCAGTGAAATGCGTGGAATCCATGGGGCAGCTCATAAAGACAGCAAAGGTGCGTGACTGGCCGTTACATTACCAGGTTTCTAAATGGAAGAAATTTATGTATACTGCATTTATTATCACATCTCAGATGGGCTCAACGCGGGAAGATGCGCACATGGACGCCAACCGTGTAACCATATTGACCGGGACCATTGTAAGTGTCATAGATCCTTCGGAGTATCTTTCTGTGGAATCATGCAGACATATCCATCTCGTTTATTTTTATTTACCTGTCGGAGTTTTGGCTTGAAGTCCGTTTTTGGCATTCGTCTCAAGTATGCTTCAAGTTCTGTGTGTGCAAGCTTTAAACTTGGATTCTAATTCACAAGTTCAGTAATCGTAGAGTATTCTGTAGGGCCACCAGACCGACAAAAGAATCTGAGAAACCTATCGTCGCCTTATGGATTTGTATCCTGTACATCCTGCAATGAATTGCTGTCAAACGTGGAATGTAGGATCTTTGAAATCTTTTTTAGTCGGCGAATGACGTGTGAATGTGAAAAATGCAGCGAATACTACTTCCTCATACATATCTTAATGTCTCAACTACACAGCTACAAAGCAGTGAGCAACTATTGACACAGATCGAGCAATTGAAACGCCTGCACGTGCTACAAGACTTTGATACCATAAATACGGAATTGGATCGAGACGTCATTTCTTTGGAAGCCAGGTGAGAAGGACATGGGATTGATCCCAACAGCATGGTGCATTGATAACTAGTGTGAGTATGCCATAGGGAAAGCGTGTTGCATTTGTCGTTTAGCCACATCTTTAAGTACTAACGGCGCAGCTTTCCATGGATGTGGTATCTATCTTCACCTTTCTACAGGATTGAAGCACTGGACGCCGAGACGGAACATTGGAAGGCTGTTGTTCAGAGTGCTGCAAACAGGAAATTAGCCTCCGCAGTAGATGGCTTGGCATGAGTCCTTATTCAATTACTATAGTCGGTGCGAATGAAATCTAGGAGCCAAGGGTCGGCGAAGGGCAGAGAGAGAAATGTACAGGCATCTGAGAGGCAAAAATGTGATTCAAATTGCTCCTTGGCATATTGCAAATGACTAGAAATTTTATGCGCGCATATGTAATTTATGCGACGGTCGCAAAAATAGAAATTGACACAATCTTTGACCAAAAAATCGATCTAGGTCCCACTTTATTTTTATCGACAGAAATTGTACGAAACTGAGTATTGTTTTTAAATGCCTCGCTTCACTTGGAGCGAACGAACCCGTCCCGGTTTATCGAATATTTCGTTGCCTACAAAGCTGTGTCAGCCAAGCAATTCTTTGTTCCTTCGGCCGCATATGCGTACAAGAAAAAGTTACTCTTTACTTGTTTGAAAAACACCCGATATAGCCTTCCTTGCCCGCGGTGCGGGCCGGTGGAATGCACGGGGGTGAGAGGGAGGGGCGGCACAGCACCTCCCCGTACCCCCCAACCTGGAACTTCAAGGAGCGAGTCAGCTAGGGTCGGCCTTGCGTACCCTCCACTGCCATCACCGCGCAAGATAGAGTTTCTGTTGATTTTAAGCCCCTTAAAAACAACAAATCGCGTCGGATTCTACCAAGAGAGTTCCAACATGAATTTTGACATGACTGATTAAAAGTGAAGATCCGGAAAAATGACACTTGGCTTCACACTTAAGTGTTGTACGTCCTCTCTACATGTATTTGTTCCCTCCATAATGGAGGATGGTAAATTGACAACTGCATCATAATACACTATTGTACTATTACTCTTCAAATAAATCAACTAAGATGTGATCTCGTTGAGAGCGCATGTGATAGTCGCATGTGAAGGTCATCCGCCTCCCCATTACTCCCTCTATGTACATCATCCTTCATGTTTTACACACAGCTACAAAAACTACCAGTTAATCAGTTTTCATTTGACAATGGGAGGCAGTACACTTCAAGCTGAACGGTCTTATGAAAATACCACACCCGCTGCTGCGCAGTTTGACATGGACGTGGACGATACGATGGTCAATGTCTCCGAGCTGCAAAAGCTTGGCGTGAACGCTGCCGGTAGGTGTGACTGGGTCATGTTGCACGACAAATCCGAGAGAAGGGCCTGTTTAATTTGACTCGTTAGCACACTATTTATGTTTTAAATCATTACCATCTCTTCATTTCATCAAATGTTGCTTTAGATATCGCTAAGCTTGTTGAAGCCGGAATTTCGACTGCGGGCATGGTGTGTAAGGTCCCATTGAAAGTATTGCTGGCAATTAAGGGCTTTAGCGAGGCCAAGGTAGAGAAAATTCGATCAAGTGCACGAAAGCTGACCGGCGGCACATCGCATCCATTTCGGACGGGTACTGAGGTCCGTGAACAACGCAAACGTTGCATAAAAATTACAACTGGCGCTAAAACTTTTGACGCAATTCTGGGCGGTGGTGTTGAAAGTGGAAGTATCACGGAGGCATACGGAGAGTTTCGTACAGGTAAAACCCAGCTTTCCCACACCCTGGCTGTGACTTGTCAGCTAGGGTTTGATCAAGGCGGCGGGCAAGGAAAATGCATCTATCTGGACACAGAGGGCAATTTTCGTCCTGAACGCATCGAGAAAATTGCTGAGCGCTTTGGTTTGGATGCAGATGCTACTTTAGACAACATAATTGTCGCCCGTGCCTATGCATCCGGTACGTATCCTGAAACATGAAGGAAACAGTATTTTACCTAATATTAGCAGGAAGGAACACATAAAAAGTCTTACTTGCGTGCAAACCAAAAGAAGCGATTCTGTTGAAAGTACACGGACAATAACAATTTGATAGATAATTCGTGCGTCAGTGAATATATGCATGCTTCTTTGTCTTTGCAGCCCCTCCGCTTTACCCTGTCCTCAGATATAGCTAAACCCTCTGATTTTAATTTTACCACCCACGGCAAAAATAATTTTCGACAGATCAACAGTGCGAGCTATTAAAACCTCTAGCGGCTTTAATCGCAGAGCATGGTCCTTTCCGGATGCTGATAATCGACTCAATCATCGCCTTGTTCCGGGTCGATTACTCTGGACGCGGCGGTACGTAAATAATTCTTTGATCACCTGTTTCCCCCGTCCCCCTTTTTTTCTTTTTACCTCTGACTTTGCCTTTATATATACTTTGGCTTGAACAACATAAGTGCCCTCATCTGCGGTTAAATTTCTCGTCACAACTCGGTCGCGCTTGATCGAGGTCATGGAACAGTCAAAAAAGTTTTTTCATCAGGCTTTTTTGCCACCCATCCACTCCTACTCATCCCCCTTTCATACACCGCTCATCCTATCAGAACTATCTGAACGTCAGCAGAAGCTTGGACAACACCTTTCCGCACTGACGCGTTTGGCCGAAGACATGAACATTGCCGTCTTTCTTGTCAATCAATGCACCGCCGATCCAGGCGCTATGAGTCTCTTTGCCCCAGTCGTCAAGCCAGTAGGCGGTAACGTGTTAGCACACGCTTCATGTACCCGCATCCATCTTAAAAAGGGTCGTGAAAACTGCCGCGTCGCCAAAGTCGTGGATTCGCCGTCAATGCCCGAGGCTGAAGCACAATTTGCTATTACGGACGGTGGCATCGCTGACGAGTGAGAACTATGTGAATGAAAAGATAAACCCATGTGAGGCCAGTATGTACCTCTACGCAGATTTGGAACGACTTTGTAGCCACTCGGACTGGAGGGAACATGAATGGCCAAGGAAACCCATACGTGAAGACACATAATGCACGACTCTTCAGGGCCTCTGTCATGGGGAAAGAGTCAAGCGTTAAAGAGGATCTATCAGTCTGTGAAAAGTCTGAAGATTCACGACACAGTTTCCCTAGTTGCAATGTTTCCGTTTCCGCTTGAATCCTCATGTGGGATGTTTCTATTTGCCACGCTCACACCAACTGCCACCTCACCAGATAAGGGGAGGTTAAAACGGGCATCGCCGCAAACTTAAACGTTGAGGAAAAAATTATCGATTTACCTATGGTGTCTATTGTAACTGACCATCGGAAGGGACAGTCCTCCTTCACAAACGGAACGAATGAAAGCTGAAATCGGCTGAATGGTTGAAGATAGGAAACAAATGCATTGCTTGTTAGATTCCCAAAATAAGCATGAGTTGTCATTGTGGTTGGAAACCTCACCAATGGCTTCTGGTCTTATTACAGTTTGATTTACGAGAGACAGGTACCTTAAAAATAGATCCCAAACCGAATTTGACATAGAAAGCATCTTATCCGTACTTCCGTCTTATACAGGCAGTGTTTCCAAATAAAGCGGCCTTTGTGATGATGCACGCATCTGTGCATGAAGCGAAGAAGAGCGGGGCATAGGTGTTATTTAATTTGGGAAAGACGAGTATGTCACTCGTATTTCAGTCTTCTTTATTATCTAAACAAAAAGGCATCTTACTGAAGTTCCCCCGCTACAAGGGTGCACATTCTCGCTTAGACCGTCAGTTACATACCCTGTACCGTGATGCCCATATCATTGTCATTAGTAAGGCCGCAGGGATCCTTTCGCAGCCCGACGAGAGAAGCATTGGTGGGGCGACTGACCTACTAGGTCTTGTGCGAGCATACATCAAAAAATCTGCAGGGAAACAGAATGGTGCTTACGTGGGCCTGGTGCATCGTCTCGATAGGAATGTAACAGGTTGCATGGTCTTCGCGTTGCGATCAAAAGCGGCCGCACGCTTATCTTATGACTTCAAAAATAGGTTGGTTCGGAAGATGTACGTGGCAATGGTAGTGGGGACACTGTCTGGCGAGGGTTTGCTCACAAACTCCCTCGTGCACGGCCGAAACAACGTGGCTCGCGTGATGAATCGCGTGAATGAGTCATTGCAACCGCCAAGCGTGCCATCGAACAAGAAATTGGAGCAAGCACAATTATATTTCAAATCTCTGGGCACTTTCTACCATCCACGGGGGGGGGCACAAACATTGCTTCAAATACAACTTATCTCAGGAAAAAAACATCAGATCCGAGCACAACTATCCCATCTCGGCCATCCAATCGTAGGCGATGTCAAATACAAGGCTCCTACTCACTTTCGGGACAAATTTATGGCCTTGCATTGCTACAGTCTTACCCTCCGCCATCCATCGCAGGGAAGTAGGATTGTGAAAGAGCTAACAAGCGGCGAAGGTGTTTGTGGGGACCCCAAGGGGCGAAAACTGGACCACGAGAAACGTCAGATAATGGATTTTTATGCCCCTCTGCCCGAATCGTGGCAAGCGAGGTTCGGAGCGGACGTAGTTAGATGTGTGCACGAGTTGCCAAGGGACATTGGTGATATCGCGCTTGCATAAAATCTTGTAGCCGTGGGGTACCTTAATCAAAGCCAGTTCTCATGGCCACGTGCCCATCCTAGTTCGTTTCCGCGTAAAATCCCTTTCTCGAAAGCAATGGAGGATCACCTGCCATCCTTGAAATTCAAGCCACAAAGAATGTGAAAAAGACAATGCTCTTTACTTTATTCGCTGTCTACAGTTGTACATGGCCTTCCCTCTTAGCCTTAGTGTACAAAGCTATGGTTCAAGAGCATCGCCAAGATTTATACATTGGATAAATACCCGCACAAACTAGCATTTCCGCGTCCTTCTCGACTGGATGTCCTCAGTCTATTTACAAAGTACCGTCAGGAGCCCCTCGAACCCCCTTCCGTCTCTCGCGTACCGTTCTCTTTCTCCTCTGCAGCCCCAAGCCTCCTCGTTAGCAACAGTGGACGAGATACTAATGTTATATTGGAAGCTTCCTCACTTTCATTCATAGCTTTTTTATATAAGGATGAAGAAGCTGGCGAGATGGATGATGGATTGCCGTAAGTGACACATTGTTCAACACCGCTGCAATCTTTCCGTATCTCTGTGTGGAAATACATCAGCATGCACTTTTACCATGCGCTTGACCTTCCTCATGACCAAGAATCCGGCTACCAAAAATAGTAAGGAGCTAACTCCCAGGATGAAACAGCCGGGCTTTAAAGTAGTGACCACGTCAAAACATTTGTCGTCGCCCGCCAACTGGTCATCCATTATTTCCCGGAGGAGCGCGTTGACGGCGTCGCAACGGTCTCCTATCACAAAGCGCACGAAGAGGTACATCTCCCATGTGGATACCACCATGCTTATGAACAATACATCTGGAGCACTCCACGCGTACAGTATTTCTGCAGGCATTACCAACTTTCGAGACTCTCTCGGCTTGAGTATGAGCAGAGCAACAAGTAACGTTAGGCAGCTTATTGGTGCACCGACCACAAAGAAAAAGAATGACGCCTGTAAGAAGAATATGCCTATGCCTTTGCTTTCTGATGATGCAGGAATTTGCTCACCAAGCGAAAGGGCCGACATAGTGCGCAGGGATGCCGACGAATCAGGCGAGTCCTGGGTGACGTTGTCCAGTATCCATCCAGTCAAACCCTTAAACTGAAAGGAAAAAGCGGGCAGGACAAGCCCCATGATGAGGCATACTCCTATGCAGAGCACACCACACACCGTTGGGATCTCCCGCCACATGGAATGCTCCAAGCTGCCTCCCACGCTGGTCAAAGGTTCATCGCTGCCGCAGCAGTCGAAGCGCACTTTGTTTGACAGGAAGCGTTCGTTAATCATACATCGTGCCTTACCACAGTCTTCAGAACTGCTCCCATGGGCTTGTTCATCGCATTCCATTGGCGTAGAGGGAGCGGAGCTCTCTTCACAGCTTAGCGCAGCATGCCAGGCTTGGTCGTAATAAAGGGTCACGCGGCTTAGGAACATGGACAGAATTAGGCCCCCGAGAAATGCAAAAAATCCCGGCTGCGGTGCAACATAAGTCCACACGCCCCAACTCTCATGATTGGGAAGCCGGGCGGTAAAACTGAATGCGGTCATGAGGATGACTAAGGTGATAGTCTCGACGTGACTGAATTTTTGCAGAAAGTACGTGACTTTCAAGGCGCGCCGTCTTGTACAGGGTGAAAGATGCTTCTCACCCACAGTCCAGCATAAGAGGCACAATAAAAGCTTGACGTGTGGCCAAGCACCACTGCAAATTGCTATGAGAGTTGCCATCCAATAAGCCCCGCTCTGCCACATGTCTTTGATGGACCCCGCCAAGCTGACGTTGTAAAGGACAGGCAGCTCCATGGTCCTGCCTTGCCCGTCGTAGACCCTCGCATACACAGAGGCACCAAGCGTAAGGTTTGAATATAGCAAGAGAGCTGTGTTACCTATCAAGAGAAGCGGAAGGCCGTAGCGAATCGTAGCAGGCAATGTCACGTGGCTGCGAAGCAGTGACGGATGAGGAGCAGAAGACATCGCGCTTTCTGCTATACAGCCGTTGTGGCTATCATCATCAAAACAATAAGAAATGTCTTTTACACTTTCGATGTTTGCGACTTGCTTAGCCAGAAGCTTGTGTTGGAGTGTAGACAGCCCCTCCGACTGCAAACACCCCGCAACCATCTTTTCCTGATGCGATGGGGGAAAAGTTTGGGTGAAATATGCTCCACAGCCAAAACCTCGCTCTAGAATTACGGCTTACTTTACTCTTGTGCTTCCTTTTCTGGTAACGGGCGACACATCAGTTGGTTATTTCAAGGAAGAAATTAGCGAGCCCGCGGAAAGGGGGAGGGGAGGTAGGAGTGTCCGATTGTCTTACTGCCATGCCGCAGGGAACACAGGCAATGGTCACATCCAGGAAAAGAAAGCTGTCAACAGTGATTGTGTGGATACGGTGCACTTTCAATTTTCCTATTTACAAATTTTGTTTTACCGCATGCCTCTTCTTCGAGGTCAAAATTGGGTCATGGGAGTCATTTCACCCTCCCCTTTGTGGGTCCTGAAAAATTTCAACAAAATGGCTTTGACCCATCCCTTGGATGCTCAACACATTCTCTTTATGCTTACGAAGGACCGAAGTTACTTTCGCCGGGACTCCGCTGCATCGAGTATACTCCGGTACGGGCCGTAGTACCACCGAACCTGCGGAGATAATGACGCCATCCCCTATCGGGATATTGCCCAGCACTGTAGAGCCTGCCGCCACCAGCACGCCGCTCCCTAGTTTTGGGTGTCGGTCCCCACGCTCTTTGCCATTACCCCCCAGTGTGACGCCCTGCATGATTATGACATCGTCGCCGAGCTTGGCTGTCTCTCCTATGACCACGCATGTCCCGCTAGACAGGTAGAGTGCCTATATAATCATGGATTGAGAATCGCGTCGATTCACAGGGATTGATATTAGGTTGTTGTTCCAAAACATCAAGATCGAACTATTTCAGAACATGTCACACGACAGTGGCACGCACCCGGCCCACGCAGCAAGCTGGATGGATATCGGCCCCAAAGAGCTCAGAATTCAGGGACTGCAGGTAGCGAGCAAGAGACTCCCGACCCTGGCTGTATATGCTGTGGGCAATGCGGTAGGTGGCGACGGCGTGGTAGCCTTTAGAGAAGAGGAAGGCGGCGAGAAGGGAGGGAATGCTCGAGTCCCGCATGGTGGCCACAAGGAGGTCCTCGCGGAGATCCTGCACTATGCCTGGCTCCTCCTGAAAGACCGAGTCTATCAAAAGCTTCATTTTCGTCGCCTAGGTTGCAAAAAGAAATCGAGCGTGAGTCGTATGTCTTCTCAGTGACGGAACAGAAAAGTATAGATTTTAACAGCACAACGGTGGAGACGTTGCGAATAAGTCCCCCTGCACGGTCTGTCTTCTACAACCGCATACCGGCAAGTTGGAGCCTTGTAATTTTGTGGCCAGGAAGTCTCGTGCTGCAGATTGGATGCCGCCTCGATCTAGCACCCGTTGCTGAATTAGGCCGGCCGCCTTCTCGTCCTGGGCCGCGGAGGTCTCGGCTTCAAACTTGACGAGTTCCCAAAGCGGGTCTTCCGATGCATGCAGAAGTCGTACCAAGTCTTGAATCCGAGACGGAGACTTACTTTGCAGCTCCATTGAGAATGAGGCGCCGCTGGACTCTGAAGACACGGTATCCTTGACTGGCGCACGCTGCTCCGCCTCTTTTCCCCCCTCTGTGCCAATCTCTTCATTTGCCGCCCGCGACAACGAGGCCTGTGTTTCTCCTTTCCACAACACAGTGGGAGGAGGCATATGAAAAAAGGCCATTACGTGGCCTAACGCAAAAAATATAAGGAGAAAATGCCACGTTTTCATCGAGAGGGTCATTTGACGACAAGTCTTCAGGTGATCGGCGTCGGAGCATAAGCCGCGCGTCTGTCCACTAGCCTGTAGAACATGGTTATGGACAAGAGATGCGTCAAAATTTGTCCAGATTCCTCAAATATCACCTCAATTATCTCATAAACGGAAATCTAAGAACACACTCATTTCTTTTGGTTGTTTCTCTATGCGTGTTTCATCAAGCCGCACGTCTAAGCGCTGGTGGGACGCATTTCTCCCCCTGAAGCTCTCCTTGCTGCCTCCTCGCCTTCCGTAACAGCGACATTCCATATCGCACAAACCATCCAACACGACCTCACCAACTTCACCAGCTAGGCCGTAATTCTATCCTCATCACCATAGGTAGGGTCATTTTTATTTTATTTTTTTCCAGGCAGGAAGGGACGGATCAGGAAGTGCTCCATTGTCGTCTGGTACAAGGCTGGGAACTGGCTTCGTGTCATTGAACACTCCCACCGCCAGCTTGTCCCTCCATTCCGCCAATACCATGTTTTACCTGGTAAGGATCTTCACCTTGTTTCTCTTACTGAATCGGGGCGCCACCATTAATCTCCCATCTCACCAACCTCTGTACAGAAAACACTGGAGAAAGACTTCATGCTGGAGCCGAAAGACCTGGGCCCGGGTCTCAAGGAAACCATCAAGTACGTACAGGACTCAATACCTACGCCTTAAAGCAGGAACAGTTCACCCTGGGCTCGTATTCGGACGTGTGCGAGTAAACGGAGATAAAAGGGCTGGCCATAGGCATTGGGATGCGGCTGGTCTTCGTCACTAGCTGTGCATCTGTCGGGACGAGCAATTATTTTCTTCCCGCAAGCTGTCAGCCACGGCGTCAGAACTATCGGACCTTGCTTTATGCTCTTGAAAATGCCTGACATTTCATTCTACCCAACCCAGGCGGCGCCTCACTCAAATGATGGAGGGCACGTTGGAGCCAGATCTCGGCTTCGTGATAGCCTTGGTGGCCCTGGATGATCAGCACATTCGGCCAGGAAAGATAGAGTACGAGACTGGAGAAGTGGAGGTGTGGGTAAAGTTTACCGTCATGCTCTTCCGACCCTTTCGGAACGAGATCTTAGACGCCCAAGTGACCACAGTGACGGACATGGGCTTCTTCGCGGACGCAGGACCGGTGCAGGGAATATACGTAAACAAGCATCAGATGCCTCAGGATTACGGCTTCGATGCACAGGACAATGTTTGGCGCACATCTGACATGGAAGTGGAGATCAGGCCGGGCTGCGGGGTGCGGATGCGGGTAGTCGGCGTGGACATCACGCCCGGGAGGATGGTACGTGGTGGGCGGCTGGACGTGGTCGCGTCCGTCTCGCTCGAATATGGATTATAATGCACATTTGGCAGTTGAAAAGGAGCAATTTAGCGCGTATAGATGCCGTGTCCTTGGCAACCTCATCACCTTAAATCTAATACACATAACGCCTACCTGCCCTCATACTTCAGAACGTCGTGGGCTCTATCATGGATGATTACACCGGCCTTATTAGCGGGGAGACAGACTAGGCAGGTTCTTCAAGACACAACAAAGCATGCATCTTCACATTCTTATTGAACGTGGAATCAAGACACGCTCAGTGTCACTTTATATTATGTATACTAAAAAGGAGGTCAATCATGCACGCCCTTTAAAGCCGAAAGAAGATAAAAGACGATTACGATAACCCTAACCCTAACAGCATGACCATATCCATTTCAATTCGTTATAGTTAGGGTTAGGGTCAGGGGTAGAGTTAGGGTTGACCCTAATTTGATTAATATTAGATTAACCTTTACCTTACCTGATTAATTTTTATATTTTTATGCTAATGAACGTTCTTCAACTTCGGTACCTCTACACCTGTGAAGCATTCTGGCTGTGAAGCATTCTGGCTGATTCTCTGATGCCGTTGTGGTTTGGCGAGAGAAGGAAAGAGTGAATAAAGGAGACGTTTAATTAGCATGCCGGCACAATTGATGCTGGACTCAGAGCTCATGACATTTATGTCCAAAAGAGAAACTAGAGGAGAACCTCAGCACAACGTACGTAAGACACATCAGTCAGACAAGAAAAAGCTACCCGGAGCAAGGCCGCTAGGTGCTTTTCCATCAAGTCTGTGCAACCCTTTTTTGCAATGCAGGCCGTATAATCTAGAGTTTATAAATTTTCAATCCCATACGCGAAAGGACAGGGTCTGTCGCCTGAGCATACGTAGAAAAGCATGCCGCCAGAACGAGACTCCTTCGTGATGGTCCGACTCCTAGTCGACGCGCAATTGGAATAATATGTGGCGACGAGCTCGAGATGCTGACGGGAAGAACGGCGTAGCGGTGGACCGTCGGACTTGTAATAATATATCTATGCGTCACGAAAAACATGAACCCTCAGCTGCAGAGGAAAGGGCAGAGGAAGAGGTCTTGCTGGCGCTGCGGATGATGTGCCAGTCCGGTCTGCGGCACCCGTTGCACGGGCATTCGTACGCACGCTATCGAGCTCTGCGGCCGCGCGTCTGTTTTTCTTGCGAGGCTCCTGTATTTGGACCCTTCTCTGTTGCCTGTCACTGCCTCTTATGTGGCATCATTGTGCACCGACAGTGCGTCATGCGCATTACTAAGGTGCCGTGCGGAAACTACCGTGGTCTCCACGACCCTAGTGGCCTCCTCAGTAGCATTGCCACCCCCAGAGAATATGTACACATGGCAAGCACGGAGACAGGTCCCCATGAGACAGCAGTAGCGGATGAGAAGAAGGCTGATAAGAGGGAGTCAAGTGTTTCGCAAACACACGGTCGCGCAGAAGAACCGACGGAGGAGAAGCAGGCACGACGAGAGCGTTTCCAAAAGGATCAATCCACTGCTCGTGATGGACGTTCTGTGATCGAAGACAAGGAAGAGGGAAGAGCAGAGCGGATAGAGATCGGGGACGGGCCTGAGCCTGGGGTTGGAAGAGGGACGAGTAGCTCGGTCGAAACCGGTTTGGTCAAAGTCAATGCCGGTGCGCGTGGCATCACTTACGACGCCCTCGTGCAGGTGGGAAAATTGATGGGAAACATGATCGGTGGTGATGCCAACGAGGTCGGAGCGCGGGCAGCTGTCGCAAGCCTTCTAAAGATCTCGACGCCCGAGGGAGGGTCCTCGGGGGGGAAGGGCGCGAGCTGCCAGGAAGAGGATGGGGCCGGAGGGCAGAGGTACTGGGGTGAAAGATGGTCGAAGACTTTGAGCGGGAGCGTGGATATGGCAGTCCCGCCACCACCTGTGGCCATGGCGTGGTCCCACCTGGCGCAACGGTGGAAGAGGTCCGTGAGCTGCCGAGAACCGCCGATGAGCCTGGCCGCCTTCCTGGAGCTAGGAAACGAAGAAAACACAAAAGAGCGCTGTCAAGGTCCTCATGGGAAGGGAATGGTAGAAAGGAAGCGCGTGTCGTGTCTTATAGAACAGATTTTGCGCTGTCCCGAGACGCCCCCGGGGGGGCTATGGGCCGCCTGTCTTGATCAATTTGTTGCGCGGCATGCGGCCACGGCGCCCGCAGGCTCGGATGGTTTTCGGGGCTGTAATTCTTCATCCGTTGATGCGTCGCGCAGTGGCAGGGAATGGGAGGGAGCCGACATGCCGGTGGCGGGTGTGGCTACAGGATCCTGCTCCCAGGACGCGGCCGCCATCATCCAGGAGGTGTCGCTCACACTGATGGAGTACGTGCCCGGACTCCTGGGTCCGTCTATGGAAGCCTGCGAGGACGCCTTTGTGGCCGTGGAGACGGAGATAATGACCACGCTCTACCCCTCCGTGCTGGGAGAGTGCCAGGAGCAGGCCCGGTCTCGGAGCAGCGCCCTCGAAGGCTGGTACCTGCGGGAGCCAGACGCGCGGGAGGAGCGAGGAATGGATGGTGCGGGGGCCCAAAATGAGGATCCGTTCCACCGGGCGGTTCAGGAGCTCGTGGGGATGAGCCAGGAGGTGACAGGCCGTAAGAAGGTTGCGCGAGTGCTGCAGAGCTGTTTGGCTCTGGGAGAGGGGCGCGTGGTCACGAGCGCGGATGATCTCCTACCGGCCTTGGCGGGTGTTGTGCGGTCGGCGCGGATACCTGCCTTGCCCGCCCATTTGGCCTTCATCGACCAGACCTGCGACACTGGGGCTCTGCTCGGCGCCGAGGGCTATGCCTTGACGTCGCTGCAGGTTTGTAGAGGGGTAACAGAGTGAGAAGGGGCACTGTAATTGAGGGAGTGCTCAATGCTTTGGGTTTGATAGCCCTGACTGTCGCGGCGAGGTGGGAAGGAACTCCGACTGATTACGCTCCGATCTGCTTTCCCCCTTCAGGTCGTTGTCAGCCTCATCGTCACGCCGCCAGGCGAGATGTCGGGGACAATGTCGGACGACGAATTCGACTAGGGGTGGATAAGAAAGAGTAGAAAACAGATCCTTGCTCAGGGTGCTTCACACCGCTACAAAGTTTCTCTAGCGATGCACCTCTTGTATGAAACGTAATATTTTGTAGTTTTTTCAACCTGCTGTGAAATAGAGTCTGTAGACAACACTTTGAAATCAAAGTAAACCACCCATTCATTTGAGCGTGTCGGGCAACCTGCGGCTTGGGGCTTAATTGATACTTTTCTTCTGTGCACGAGACAGAGATTTGAAACCTCTTGAGGGAATTCCTAAAAAAAAAAGGATTTGACTTGGGAACACCCACTTTCGTACGATGTTTTACAGAAGTTGCATGACGATATCCATGGAACCTCATCATATGCGCTCTTGAGCTCTCGTGAAGAACCGTCCAGAGGGCCTCGTGGAATATGCTGACATGTCCTCAACGGAGAGAGAAGCGAGTGCAAAGGCCCGGTACCGTCACATCCGCTCGTAAAGTCGCGAGCAGGCACTTTAATTTTAGATTATTTCTTTTAAAGACCCAACACTAGCCTTCGGATGCGCCTTACGAAAGTTGGGGCAACAGTTGTGCTTACGCGGAGCCGCGACATTTGGACAGAGCTGCGATGCCCCGTATTATGACTTTTGCCGGCGTGACCTCGAACTATCTCGCCGCATTTGAGCAGTCGGAAACGCTTCTTGGCTCCCTGATGACTTTTTGCTCCGTGCTTCCCGCGTACACAAACATTTGTGGGTAGTGAGACCGCGCCCTTGGAAGGATCACACTGGAGAGACACGTGAAGAGGGGACAAGCGAGGTACGACGGCCGCCACCACTTTGCTCCTGGCCTTTTGCCACGCCCAATGCAGCACCGAAAAGGACATAGCACTGTATGAAACGAGGCGTAGGTGGTTGAAGGGAGTTATCGCATGAAAGGAGGGTATGATGGAGAGTCTGCGCAGGTGGGACGACTCGGCTGATGAGAGGGGCCTGGTCGCCGAGGTCGCGGAGGCAATCTGCACGAAGAAATGATTTCGATATCTCTCTCCCACATGGAAGCTCACGGTAGCAAACAAATCATGCTTATCTCCAGAGTAGGTGTCCGTGCTGCCAAAAGACGGGGGCTATACAGGGCCTAGCGCGCAGGAGGAGGCGGCGGGGTGCTCCCAGCGCTCTCCCTCCCGTGCTAGCCCCCCTTCCCACCATGACCGAGACCTCTCCTCTTCATACCGGGACGTCGAGCAGCACGGGGACAGGGCTATGTCTGGTCGGGCTTGCGCCCTATTTGCAATCCAGTAACATATATGAGCGCCTGTACGCCAAGCAGGCGCTTCTACACGTAGATGCCAAGGTAAGCACTGAAAAGGGGCAGGATTCACGAACCCTAACCCTAACCCTAACCCGCCCAAGCACTTTGTGTCAGTTCCTCAGATGTTTACTTACTGAGAGCGCTCTTCCGAAAAAAATTTGCGAGAGCCTTGACCAAAATGTCTGATGCCTTTGAAAAGGTGCTCTCATCGGTATCGATAAGTGCGCACTACAAAATACTCGCATCCGACTCAGAAGTCACGCAAAGCACTCATCGATTCCATGTTTGGAACCTCAGGTTCTGGTCAACAACATGTCGACCTTGGTAACGTTATTGGATGGTTCGGGCGCCTTATCCAAGCGCTGTGCTCTCTCTCTCCTCCAAAAGCTTTCCCCTGTTGGCCTCTTGACTGCCCTACTCGGCCGCATCACCGTGCACCTGGACGATGAAGATGCCGACGTCCGACGCGGAGTGGTAGCGGTGCTGGCTCACGTGCCAACGACAACCCTAGATTCGTACGCTGATGCCCTACTGTCCTTTATATTCCACCCAGCCCCGTCCATCCGGGTGACGAGTCTGAGTGCATTGGCCTATCTCTCAGCCACCTGGACTCAGGGGCATCTACCGGACATCTTGTCCACCGCGCTTATGGACCTGGAATCTAGCGACGTCCGATGGGCAGCACTCGACCTGCTTCAGAAGAATGTGCACCGATTTTTGATTGAAAAGGATTGTGAAGGCGAAGTACCGGACGGCGGAGGGTCTAACTTCAGGCAGACGGGGACAGTTGATCCGGTTCACGGCCAAGCAGAAACTGCGGAGATCAAGAGCACCGAGGACAATGGTAGAGATAGCATAAACAGTTGGGTTCTCAAGAATGAGAGCATCTTGGAGAGAGGTCTTGCCGCCAGCGATGCCTGTAACGGTGAGGATGGTGGTGTGGAGAAAATGCTTCAGGAGCAGGCGACGAAAGCTATCCGTTGCTTTACGGATCCCGACAAATACGTTCGATGGAAGGCTGTGAGCGTCTTAAGCACCTATCCTTCGCATCTACTTTTGCAAGACACGCTTGAACACTTGTTGGGGTGCCTAAACCAGCCGTTCCCCTTCGCCCGAATCGCTGCACTCATGGCACTGTCGCGGTTAGAAGAAAAAGCGGGCCACAAGAAGAGGGACGACATGTCTGTGGAGAAGCACACGAGGGCTGGAGAGAGTTTCTTGCATTTTCATGGTGAGGCTCGTGTCGTACAAGCCATGAGCAAGCGGCTGTGGGACGAAGACTACACCGTGCGTGTGGCCTGTCTGCAGGCGCTCAGGACCGTGCCACCGGACGTGCTGGGGGCCGCACTCATTGATGGGATGGAAGAGGGGGATGGAGATGATTGCATCGTTGCCAAACTTGCCAGTCAGCTGAAGGGAAGAAACTTTCCTCCTTCGGAAACAGATGGTGACGACGGGGGCCACTACGTGCAGCAAGCGGCAGGGCAGATACTAGAAACTTTGTACGAGGTATCGTCAGGAAGCTTGGTGACGGAAGATATGGTGGAAGAGGTGCACCGAATGCGTCTACGACAAGAAGAAGAAAGCAGAGGGTGGGATGCGAGTTGAGGCCGACTGTCCATCATGGTCATCTTCATACGAGAAGAATAGTGCAAAGCTTAGTGCAAAGCTAGGAGAGATGTCCTGCAAGGCCTGTCTTCCATTTAAATTTGTGTTCAGTCAAAGTGCTCGTTATATACTTTGTCTTCTCATACATCGCCGGTCGGCCATTGGTAGTTACTGAAGTAGTCCACGCAGCCTGCGTGGGGACTGTGTACATGAACTGAGAATGAGGAATGATGAGGAGGCTGAAACAACGTGAGCGGATTGCCTCACAAGAAAAATCATGCATTGCTGTTTAATGAGATTATATGTAGTATCCATTACAATAGCTTTTAAGCAATGTCGAAAAGTCATCATCATTGGAAAGGGTGTGGAATACCCTTCGGGGATGCCTCGCATATATTGTGCATCATTTATCGTCATGTGTATCCAGGTATTGACAGTAAGGGCCTGGAAAAAAGAAAATATTGCATCTATTCACAAAGAATATACGATGGCAAATCAGGGTATTGCGGACCCACATGGCATGCAGATGGCTTTCAAAATGTTGTTGTCTGATACCAGTAAAATGTGCGTTTAGGCTTTTCGCACTCGCCGTTTATGGGAGAACGTACGATCGTCCAGTACCGGGCCCAAATGAAGGTACTTGTTATTATCAATCCTTCGAAAGCGCGCATTTATCTACATTTGACTGTCGCGGCACCAGTGTGTTGGAACGGGCAACTGGTTCACACCGGAAAGACCGTTGACCTCCGCTGGACATGCTTCTGCACATACACGCATCACAAAGCATACTATCACTGATTTTTTACATAGAAATTTTCCGCAGTGTAGGCCCGTGCTCATCCTGAGTTTCATATGAGAAGAAAGTTACAGCTGGAAAATACTCGCGCAGGTTTAAATGTAAAAATTCAGGCATTCGACAAAAGGTCGGCATACCTCTTGGCTCACTCAAACAGCACACATTTCCCTCATTGATGAAGGAGCCGTCCTCGTCTTCCTCGTCGTGGTTATCATGCTCCGCAGCACGCGGGCATTCATTGACCACCACGTTGGCTAGCGTCGGTGGAGCTGCGCCTGACGCTGCTCGGGAGCTAGACAAAAGCTGATTGTAGAGAAGAGCGGGTCTTGCGACCTCACCCCATCTCATGATTAAAGCATTTTCGAGACGAGCTTGCTCCGGAGGAGGAGCATTCACAGGCCCGATCCAAAGAGAAAAGCGTCCGTCCCACTGCTCGTGGGGGCCTCGCAGGCGCGACTCGTAATGCTGCCGTATGCTCTTGTCCGTCAGGGTCTCGAAGGTCCATAAAGGAAAGGCACGAGAGGCGCTGGTAAACGAAATATAGCGTACGTCATAATCACTCTGGTTGGCTATGAATGGTGGCGAATAGAGTGAGGAAGGCGTGCGTGGGAGTTTGGCCTCAACACGAGCCCATACATCACCCACGTCAACAGCGGGGATTGCCGCCGCAGATACCAAAGTCCGAGTGTCTACAGAAGAAAACAAGTGATCGTGCGGCAGATGGAAATTGTTCTGACGAAGAGGCTTGATAAATCCTGTATATGAGTGGCTTGGAGGGAAGATATCCTCTAGGCGGTTCGTGAGGCCGAGAATATATGTTTTGCTCCAGAGTTTTCCGCCAGGGCCTTGGCGCGTTACGCAAGACGGAATCTCACGCCACGACCCTTGGCGCATCGTACGACGGACAGACACTCGAGGCGGCGGTGTCCAGCCCCATCGCTGTGGTTGTCGGGCATCGCCTCGAGACAGATGGGCCCACGGCGCCATCGGATGGGGAAAATCGCCGACATCGTAAATGCGGAAAATGAGAACGAAGAAGCCGCTTTTCTGCCCATATTTGAGGGTTTGCAATTCGTTTGGGTATCCCTTGGATCCATCCGGTGTTAAGTAAAGCGTGTATCCACCTTGCTTCTCCCCGCCCGCAGCTGCACTCATATTTGCGTATAGATTTGGGCCGTTTTGGGAAACAATCTCAGCATCTCGCAGAATTCCGTAGGACGTTTTACCGTCGAGGGAGTACGTTTGAAAGGAGAAAAATCGAGAGTAAGGTAGCGATTCGCTTTCAACTGTATACTCCTCGCCTTCATTTAGGAACATAACCATGGAATGGTGAGAAGCTTGAGTATCAGTCCATGCAACATTCAAACTCTGGGAAAGCCGCCAGCTGCATAAAGGTGCCGGGTTTCGCAAAACGAGTCCAGTATATTTTAGAAAAATAAACGACATGAGAATAAATACTAGTACATGCATGGAAAATGTAAGCCATCCCCGTGTCCTCTCAGCTCCAGCGCGTTGCCACTTATTGCACCGCACCTCGCACCAGCGAAAGCCTTCGGAACTTGAGGGTGAGCTTCCAGACATCAACAATCGATCTTCAGATGCCTTTAGTGTCTATGGCGGCTGCATGCATGCAACTTATTCGTGCAACAAATTCCTGCTAGTCCGAAGCCCGACTCTGTCGAACCCGTTTGATAGAAAGTTGTTCTTTGCTCGGCTTTGGGGGGATTACACTTTCAGAATGCGGCGTTTGTGTTGTTCTTGTTGGTGGTCAATTATTGCTTGTACCTAAATGTACCTTGTTACGTTATGAAAGTGAAGTGTGTGACCGAGTTAAATGTTTTGCCAAGGTCAAGTCCGGCCCATTTCTCTTCCACCGGACGACTGCGCTCGGAGGCCCAAAAATTGCGCGAACCAGGGCGTCGACGGTCGCCCCGTCTGCGGTCGGCGGTAGAGACTCTCTGTGCTCGAACTCGGCAATCCGATGCGAGTGAGCTACGAGCATCTGGTGCTTTCTTTTTAGCACGCCTACCAGTTTTGTAGTTGGCAAATAATAATTGTCCGATGTCATCACTGGCCCTTTTGTCGTCGCCGCACGCTCGTTCTCGACCCTCTTTTTTCGACCTTGCTTTTGCTTGCAACCCAGCATTTCCTTTGTCATCGTGCTGTTCGCAGTTGAAACAAAGACTCATTTCTGGATGATTTCCTTACATGATTGCTCTACGCATTACATAGAGGCTCTGCAATTATGCCACAGTGGGTCAATGGCAAAGATGTGCAGCATATTTGAGTTGAAGCCTAATTTCGTCTCGACTACAAGGTAGAGCACTCTTCAGTGTTACCACAAGTTCCCAAGAAACTAGCAACCACGGACGACGACGCCCGCTCTAATTACAATTACGTATGCGTTCTCGGTCGCTTGCTTCTGCCATTCTCATGTTCGCAGCATCTGTCTCGGCCGTCTTGAAGTCAGCGCGAAGAGGTGGTCGTTTCGGTTTTCATTTACAACCTTGGCCTCCATCATTTGTCCCTACACTTGCTTTAAACCCGCGACTCGTGCCAGAAAGGGGTAGCAGATGGACCTTGCAAGCCGCCCGAGGGCTCAGCAAATTTTCGAGAGATGGTGGAGGTGGAGCCCGGAGTATGCGGAACAAGAAGACACGCTTGAGTGTCAAACTCTCGTCAAGGCAAGGTGATGGTAGCGACGACGACGGGATTCCTCGTGAGCCCGAAATTCTTCGGGACTTCGGCGGTGGGAATGGTGAGAAGATGGGCGGTGAATCACAAAGCATATCAGCTGCCGGTGGGGATAGCGGGTACGGGGACAAGGTCCTGCCCACTGAGCTGAACTTGGAGCTTTCCTCCTCCTTCATGCAGTATGCCATGTCCACTATCCTAGGCCGAGCCCTTCCCGATGCTCGAGACGGCCTCAAACCAGTTCACCGCCGCATTCTCTTCGCCATGCACGTCCTAAATTTGCAACCTGAATCCTCATACCGCAAATGCGCGCGCGTGGTTGGCGAGGTCTTAGGAAAGTACCATCCTCACGGGGATGCCTCAGTCTACGATGCTTTAGTGCGCATGGCTCAAGATTTTGTTATGAGCGCGCCATTGGTGGCGGGGCATGGTAACTTTGGGTCCGTGGACGACGACCCGGCCGCAGCCATGCGTTACACGGAGTGCAAGCTGTCGCTCCTCGCGCGAGACGCCTTGCTAAAAGACATCAATTTGGACACGGTCGACTTCGCACCAAATTTCGACGGCAATGAGGTAGAGCCACTGGTTCTACCGGCACGTGTCCCGATGCTTCTGTTAAACGGTGCCACGGGCATCGCCGTTGGCATGGCAACCAACGTACCACCCCACAACCTGGGCGAGGTGCTAGACGGGACCTTGGCGTTGATCGAGGACCCATCATTATCCGACGACAAGCTTTTGCGTCTCATACCAGCGCCCGACTTTCCCACCGGCGGGGACATCATGGGCTTGGAGGGCCCTCGTAAGCTGTACACGAATGGTTCAGGTTCCATCGTGATGCGGGCCAAAACGCACATGGAGACCATACCCATGGGGGGGGGGCGGCAAGTACGCAACGCAATTGTGGTGACAGAGCTTCCATATCAAGTCAACAAAGCTTCTCTCCTGGAAAAAATCGCAGATATGGTGAATGAGAAGAAAATGGAGGGCATTTCCGACCTGCGAGACGAGAGCGACCGGGAGGGCATCCGTGTTGTCATTGAATTGAAGCGCGATGCCATGCCTAGCGTGGTGGAAAATAATCTCTTCAAAAAGACTGCTTTGCAAAGCTCTTTCCCGGGCAATTTTCTGGCCCTCGCCAACGATGGGAGGCAGCCGCAGCGCCTGACGCTCAGAGAATCGCTTCAATCCTTCATCGACTTCCGCTTCAAGACAATTCGACGGCGCACGCAGCACGAATTGAGTAAGTTGGAGTCGCGTGATCACGTGGTCGAGGGTCTTATTCGGGCGCTAGATCGGATTGACGACGTCGTTGAGCTTGTTCGCCGAGCGAAAGACACAGCGGCCGCCAAGGCGACCTTAATGGGATCGCAGTACGACATGTCCGAGGCTCAGGCTCAAGCAATACTGGCCCTTACCTTGGGGCGGTTGACAGCTTTAGAGGATGCCAAACTTCGGGCCGAGAGGGAACAGCTCCGGGGTCAAATCGAGGACTTCCAGGCCATGATGCGACAAGACGAGAAGGTGTTCGATGTCATGAAACAGGAGCTCCGGGAAATTCGCGCGAAGCACGCGGTGCCCCGTCGGTCTTCTATCCGCGCCCATGCCGGCGCTTTAACAGAGCTTGACCTTTTGGCCAACGATCGCTCAGTCATGATGGTAACCGAGGCTGGCTACATAAAACGCATGCCTCTTGATGATTTTGAGCAGCAGCGCCGCGGAACTCGAGGCAAGGCAGGGGCGCGTATGTCCCAGGACGATCTGGTCAACCACTTTTTTGCTTGCAACGATCATGATCACGTCGTTTTTATTTCTGAAAAAGGGGTTGCCTTTGGCATCAGGGCTTTCCAGGTCCCTGTCGCCTCTCGTGTCTCCAAGGGCGTGCCCCTCCCCCAGGTGCTGCCCCTCTCTTCGGACGACCATGTCTCAAGCGTCATACCTCTAGGGGAGAGTTTTCAGGCGGACGAGTTCCTTGTTCTACTAACTAAGCAGGGCTTTATCAAGAAGACTCCAGTGGATGCTTTCAAAAAATTAACTTCACGTGGCCTCATCGCAATCAGTCTAGGCGAAGGCGACACTCTCGGGTGGGCTCGGCGTTGCACTGACCAGGATGACATCCTAATATCTACACGGAAGGGCTACTCCATGCGTTTTGCTTCGGCGGATTTGAAACCTACGGGACGCACCTCTCGGGGTTGCAGCGCCATCAAGCTTCGTAAAACGGACGAGATGGTTGATATTACCGTGCTGCGTCCCGATGCTGCTGTCGATGTCGATGGGCCCGGTGATTGTGGAAGTGGATCAAATGGACAGTATTTATTGGCCGTGACAACAGCCGGGTACGGGAAGCGAGTCAGTGCTGACAGTTTCAAGGTACAGAGGCGTGGCGGTATGGGTGTTATCGCCATCAAATTCAAGGCCGGGAGTGGAGACTCGTTGGCATGCATGCGCGCTTGCTCCGACGACTACGAGGTTGTGCTGTCTACTCAAAAAGGTACAATCGTGCGTCAACGCGTGGCTGCTATCGCTTTGCAGAGTCGCACGGCTACAGGTGTCCGTGTGCAACGCCTAGACGAGGGAAACATTATCAAGAGCGTGGCAATGCTACCCGCGGATAGCGACGACGATGACGAAGACGGCTCCCTGGCAAATAAAGCTGATGCCGTTATGAAGGATCTAAGGTACGAAAACGAAGCAGCTGTTGTCATGTCCATAGGGAGCCAAACGGGGGTGGTGGATGCGTAAAGATGACGTATTTTTTACAAAAAGCACTGCTGAAAAATAAAATTTGTCCGTTTTATGCGAG
Source organism: Microchloropsis gaditana (assembly GCF_000240725.1). Taxonomy (NCBI): domain Eukaryota; class Eustigmatophyceae; order Eustigmatales; family Monodopsidaceae; genus Microchloropsis; species Microchloropsis gaditana. The sequence continues at coordinate 76,267 of NW_005803938.1, forward strand.
AAGCTTATTCGTTTCGTAGTTCGCTTCCAGACATTCGGGTCGGGCTCAAAACCTCTTCATCCAAAGTTAACGATTCTCAAGCACACTCCCCACCCCATTCCGCCTCCGCTTTCGTAACAAACCCAACGAGTGTGAAGACAACCGTGCGACTGATTGCCTTGATCGTGCGTTACTCGTATAACCTTTTCTTTGCTTCATATATTCCCCGCGACCTATACCCAAGACTAGCGATCCTGGCTGTAATCATGCGCAAAGGGAGAGATGAGGTCGGCGGCATCCAACACGCATCTCTGCGTCGATGCCTTAGAGCGCAACAGGGGCGTTCGACTTCATGGAGGCCGCGGCAGCCATCGCTACCTTCGTGGCGGCACGCCCCTCTGCGACACCGCAAGGGGGTTTTGAGCCGGCAAGTGCGCATTTGACGAACTCCTCCATCTCCACCTTGTAGGCCTCGGTGTAGCGGTCCATGAAGAAATTGAAAGGCAGGTCCTGGTGCACGGACTCTGCCGTGGCCAGCGTGCACATATTAGGGCGCAGGTTTTCAGACTGAATCATGCCCTTCGAGCCGAACACTTCCACGCGCTGGTCGTAGCCGTAGGTGGCCTTCCGGGAATTCGAAATAGTGCCGATGACGCCATTTGCAAACTTGAGCACTACCAGCGAGGTATCGATGTCGCCAGCCTCCGCAATTGCCGGGTCTATCTTACAGTCGCCCTTGGTGAAGACCTCGACTATATCGGACCCAGTGATGAAGCGTGCCATGTCGAAATCGTGGATGGCCATGTCGCAGTGCAAGCCTCCCGACTGGGCAATATAGGCGACCGGCGGCGGGCCCGGGTCTCGCGAGGTGATGGCGATCATGTGGACGTCACCAATTTCACCCTTTGTCACCGCAGCTTGCAGACGGCGAAAGGTGGGATCAAAACGGCGCTGAAATGCTACCATACACAGAGCACCCGTCTCTTCAACCACGTTGCACACCTCATCAATGATCTCCAAATTTAAAGAAATGGGCTTTTCACAGAAGATTGTTTTGCCCGCACGCGATGCTTCGATAATTTGAGAAGCGTGCTGATCCGTAGGCGAGCAAATGAGTACGGCGTCTACATCCGCGGCGGCGATGAGATCCTTGTAATCCTTCACGTACTTGGGGATGCCGTACTGCTCGCAGACTTGCCTCGCCCCTTCCTCCCAAATATCGGCAACCATAGTAACTACAGCATTCTTGATGGATTGGATCGTCTCGATGTGAACGCGACCGATTCGCCCCACTCCAATCACACCGACCCGAAGGACCTAGGATGAGGCAACAGGATGACAAGTCACAAATCAGTGAAACCTTAGTACCAACGCACCAGGCCAACCACTCAGGCTCACTAACACGAAACGTCGTATTGCTTTTCCCATGTCTCCGAGACCCGGGTACATGATGGCAAACAAAGATTCATCATTCGAAGTTTTCTTGTTCGGTGCAGAAAAAACCCCAAACCATCCCCATTCATATCCACGTACCTCTCCCGGCATGATTTCCTTTGGTTTCGACTGTTGTATTGGACAAGAAAGAGTAGTTCAATCAGTGCGCGGACAATTTGGTAAGGACGTGCGCTCTATTCACAGGAAAACAGCAAGACATGGTAGGCGGTGCAAAGGATACGATCTCGAACCCGCTTCACGGATAAGACCAGCTACATCTCCGTTAATTAATGCAAAGACCGATGGTTCTACATACCGGCAAGATATGCTCCTGCAGCTTCCACAAACGGTGGGCTATATTTCCTGTGCCGTGGCCGGAACAGCGGGCATTTGAGCGTTGGAATACCCTCTCCTAATTCACCCCACGGGGGGCCGGCGGAGCTGAGGCCTCGTGAGGGAGGGCGCGAGGAGCAGGCCTCCTCCTGCTTGCCAGCCTTCCCGCGTGCTGGCACATTTCGTGGGGTCTGACACGATTGTGATTCGTGGAAGTAGCCTGTCACCGTAAGCTTGTGCTGCATGCAGACCGAAGGACTGCTGCCCCTTACTGATTCTATTTCCCGCCCCCCCCTTTTTTGAGCCACGGTGCTGGAGGTAGAGCGGAGGAGCCGAGGACACGCTCAGTCGCTGAGAGAGGGTAATGAAGACAGCGAGAAAAACAACCATCCGTAGGAAGACACAATACAGATCAATGCAGTAAACGTTTCTCATTTCCGAGCGAAGTGCACGTGCGATATATTTTCCTCGCTGTCAGATTATTTCTGATTCATGCTTGCCGTCTTCCGGAGCTCTTTGTCATCTGGACCGCCCCTCACTCATGTATCTGTCTTTTTTTTTAATTTTTTACAATTCCACCAGGAACACGAACAGTAGTTATGACAATGAGTGCACCGCTTCCCCAATCCCGCCAAAGCCACCCCTCGCCTTTGCCCGGTCAACATCAGCAACAAAACCCGCCCGCCTACTTTGTAGATACCAAGAAAGGAGAAGTCAGTGAATTGAAGCAACTTCTGAAAACGCTGGCCGTGGAAAAGGACCCGAAGCGAAAACGGGACGTGATTAAAAAAGTAATTGCCTATATGACGCTGGGAATTGACGTTTCACGGCTCTTCACGGAGATGGTCTTGGCAATAGAAACGCCAGATCTTGTTGTTAAGAAAATGGTCTACCTCTACCTGTGCAATTACGCCCATGCAAAACCTGATCTTGCCCTTATGTGTGTCAACACATTACAGCGAGACTGTTCTGCGGACGACCCCATGGTTCGAGGCCTGGCTCTGCGGGCCCTCTGCTCGCTACGACTGCCGTCCATGCTGGAATACATCTCCGCCCCTCTGCGGCGGGCATTGACCGACCAAAGCCCGTACGTGCGCAAGACCGGAGTGATGGGTATCCTGAAGCTCTTTCATCTTGCGCCTGACGTAGCCCGTTCCGCAAACTTCGTGGATCTGCTGTACAACATGATCCAGGACCCGGACCCGCACGTGGTCACCAATTGCCTGATAGTGCTGGGGGAGATGCTGGCTGCGGAGGAGGGCGGCATGGCGGTCAACCAGCCCCTGATTCTGCACCTTCTCGGTCGGCTTGGGGAGTTCAACGAATGGGGTCTGACGCAAATTCTGGCGCTGGTGGCGAAGTACCATCCTGCTGACGAGGAGGAGCTCTTCACCATCATGAACTTGCTAGACCCCGTGCTGCGGACCTCAAACAGCGGGGTGGTTCTCAGCACGATCAAGTGTTTCTTGCACCTAACTACAGCAGTACCTGATCTTCAACCGCAGGTGTACTTGCGAGTCAAGGCGCCTTTACTCACGCTCATGGCCGGAGGGAACCCGGAGGTGGAATATTGCATTTTAAAGCACTTGGAGGCGATGGTGCATCGCGCCCCTGGTGTTTTTGATGACGAATATAGACAGCTCTATGTACGGTATAATGAACCTACTTTCGTGAAGTACGAAAAAATCGATATTTTGGCCATCATCGCTAACGAAGAAACGGTCGGTGACATTGTCGCAGAGCTGGCCGAGTATTCAACAGACGTGGACCAAGAGGTGTCGCGACGGTCGATTCGCGCCATCGGAAACATTGCCTTTCGCTTGCCCAGCGCGGCAGGCATGGTTCTGGAGCGCTTGGTAGGCTTTTTGGACGTGGACATGAACAGCATGCGGCCTGAGACAATCTTGGTAATGAGGGACATTCTTCGACGCTATCCCGAGCGGAAGGCAGAGGCGCTACCCCGCCTCCAGCCTTGCATGCGCCGCGTTGATAATCACCCAGAAGCTCAAGCTGCGCTAATCTGGATGACTGGCGAGTACGGTGGAAAGAATTTTCCGGAGGGTCCGTACCTTTTGGAGCCGTTAATTGATAGCTACGCTACCATTTCGTCGGCATTGGTCAAATTGAGCTTGTTGACTGCCGCAATGAAACTTTTTTTTAAGCGTCCTCCGGAAATGCAAAGCATGCTAGGTCGCCTCCTGGCAGCTGCGACCAATGATTTGACGTCTCAGGACGTCCACGACCGGGCTCTACTGTATTACCGTCTCCTAGTGGCAGACGTAGAGGCGGCCAAGCGTGTGGTTCTAGGCGAGCACGAAATGGATGTCAACCGTACAACGATCGTAGGCACTTTCGCGGAGGAGCGAGATATGACCAGCTTGCGTGACAAGCTTTTCGGTGAGTTTAATACATTGGCTGTCATATACGGAAAACCTTCTTCTCAATTCGTCAGCCCTTCGTATCGGATTAAGCCTGCAGAAACCAGCCTGACGCCTTTCATGATGGGTGTCCAAATTGGTGACAGCGGTAATAATGGAAACAATCTCTTGGACCTGCATGCTGATGACAGCTTGTTGCCTGGGGGCGGCGTAGAGTGCGGCGTTGAAAGCGAGTCGCCCTCACGCGCAGGCAGTACAAATCCTGAAGGTAGCACCGCCTATACAGGTCCCTCCTCTGATCTCCTCGACATGAGCGACATGGGTGTTTCTCTCGCGGTACCAACAGATCGTATAACAACGCCGAGTGCATCGCAACAGGATTTTTGTACATCTACCCTAGCGCTCATTGACTCATTTCGAATGGAGCCGGAGACCTTTCAACACTTGTGGGCAGAACTTCCTGAAAGTATATCTTACAATGTAGACTTGACAGTTCTTCCTACGGACGGGCTATCAACACTAGAGACATCACTTTTATCGCGGGGTATAAAATGCTTGGCAAGCGGGGAGGTGACTGATGTATTCAAACTTTTCCTGTACGGGCAACATGAATTGGGGCGTTTGTATTTGATTCAAATCGTAATACATAAGTTGTCGAAACGATTGAATCTTACGCTCAAAATTGGTAGGCCTGAAATGGAGTCGGAAGGGGATGACGGAAAAGACAGGTCGGCGAACGCTGTGGTCGAATTGATTACCCAGGTGTTGTCCTCCCTGCACCTATTGTGATGAAGCAAAGGAGTTCTGCTCGACGCCTTATTTCGTAGCTTAAGTAATCAATGGACAGGAATGGCCATATAGTATACTCGACGCATGTTTTCCACCAGCCGTTCACGATAGATCACAGTCAATACAATCGTCACATACTTGTCTAATTTCTTTAATTAGATTTCCGATTCTTATGGCATTGAAGGCGATACAGAAGGGCTTTCATGCGAATGATATGAATCTAATTCACCGTCTTCTTGCCGCATCAGTGCATCCTTGGTGATTTTCCACACCTTGCGACTCAGAAGCATCGGACTGTGAGCCAAACTCGCCATGAGATGTTCTTCTTCCAAATCGTGTCGCGTCAGGATGCCGGATAGATGCCCATTCCGACTTATTACCAATAAATGTCGTAATCCTAAATTGCGAAAAAGACGATAGGCGCGGGGGACGGCGGTGGACTCAGTCACGAGGTATGGTGCTGTGTCGCAGTATGGTCGCAGATCGATCCATGAAATTTTTTCGCTTTCCGTCAAACATATGGTAGCAATGCTTGGAAAATGGGGGAAGAACTGTTCTACCTTTTCGTAGGGCAAGACAGGTGTAACCACGGCAGCACTCGTATCGCGCAATACAGATTCTGATTTTTCACCGCTGAAGGCTTTCAAAAATAGAAGTGAACAAAGTATGTCACGAGAAATAGTTCCAAATACTGTACAATCATCTTCACGAAGTGGAAAGCAGTGATGCGCAGTTGCGGCGAGCAGCTCGTAAATCCTCCCAACTTGGTCAACAGGATGCAAGCACAAAGGCTCTGTTGCCATGATCTCACACACCCGCAGATCACTAACACGGGCTTCTTGTGGACATTGGGGCTCCAAAAATGGAATTTTACGGAGGTGGATATGCATTTGGTAGATACTTTCGTTGAATGCATTTCCGACCCATCTTGACAAAAATAGGCTTATGCTGAGCGGAAGAAGCAAATTCATATTTCCTGTCGCCTCTAACAGAATCAAAGCCAGCGAAATAGTCATGCGACACATACCACCTAACACAGCAGAAGCCATCACCAATGCGTAAACACCTGGTTCAGCAAAACCTCCCAAAGGATGAAGGGCTTGACCAACGACGCGTCCCAATGCAGCTCCTGACAATAAAGAGGGAATGAAAAGGCCAAAGGGCACGGAAGCTCCAAAAGTCATGAATGCCATGAAAAAGTATGGACAGAAGAAACACAATAATGCCGCAGTCGAGAAAACCGGCTCCCCACTTTGAAGATGCATCGGTAGGTGAAAAAGTATTCGAAGCGAGTCGTCCCACGACTGTAAATATAAGGAAGCGAGTTCGTTGTAGCTGTCATCTCCCGCACACAAAAATGGTCGCAAGGTACTGGCGTAACTATAAATTCCAGTAGTTGTGTCGAGCTGGGGACGCGAGCGGCACCGGCCGGCAAACGGGAGGCCGAAAGACAGAACAGCCATCAAAGTCGTCAGGCTCATGAGCTCCAGCATTTTCTTACGAGGTGTGGTAACATGAGCCAAGCGAAAGACAGTCAGGCGCCGATTCATTTGATTGAAAGCAGCCCCTAGGAGTCCTCCTAGTACTCCCATGACCGCAAAAATCGACAAATCTTTTTGCTCGTATAATGGGCCTGAATTAGGAAACGGATCCAGAAACGATAGCTGATTCACAAATTCTGGAGGCAAGACGCTAAGTAGAAGATATCCAGTTAGCGCAGTTCCTATTGCACAGAAGAAGCATCGCCATGTCAATTTCAGTGTCATGAAGGATGCGCCTTCTTCCAATGCGAAAAATACACCTCCAATCGGTGCTCCAAACGCCGCAGCAACACCCCCCGCTGTTGCGCAAGCGACAAAATCTCTTCGTTCCTTATCGTTACGGAAATCTTCAAAAGAAAGTCGACGCTCAAGGCCCCAAATTTTGCCTTGCGAAAACAAAGAACCTAAAATCGCGCAACAAGAGACAATGGGACCTTCGAATCCCAAAGGCAATCCTGAAGCTTGCGCAAATATTACCCCAACAGCCTTGCCATATAAAGTGTTGAAGTGCATTACGTGAGGAAGATTCACGCCATTTAAGTAACTCTTTACCTCTGCCATCCCTGAACCTCCTACAGCTGGCTGCAAAAGCGTCACGACCCCAGCAACCACCGCAAATAGCAGAGAAAATGTAAGAAAAAGAAAGAAAGCTGCCACGCTGGTATACCACTTGCGATGAGATGCGATTTTGAGCGTTGTGTCAAATTTTAGAGCCTGCAACTCGACGGTGCATGCAATGATTACGACGCACAAAATCTCGCTTAAAATTGCCAAAAGGGCGGTAAGCATCCATCGAATGAAGGCACGTTGTCGGCCGCTCTGCGGGTCGATAAATTCAACCTGCCTCCGTTTCCGCTCATGTATTCTCCATACCTCACTGTGATGTGGTTCAAAGTTGTGACTCTCCACTTCAGAATCGGGGCTCATATTTTTTTGTGTTGGACTTTTAATGGGAGTGGCCATAGTCTCAAACGCTGTGGCGGCCTCGCTGCACCGTGCTCGATTACTCCACTTAAATAGTAGCTTGTTCGATATTTTTTTCCTTCGAGGAGACGGGCAGCGAAGACGTACAGTAGGGCTTGTCACGTTTCTCACCAATCCCTCCTTTTTTCCGGTCCGAAAATTGTGCGACTCGTCTTGGTGATCAGGGGTTGCAGGGCTTCTCATGATTTCTGTTTTTAAGACAAAGGCCAAATAGTTCAAAACAAAGTGCTTCATAACGCTGCTGAAATCAGTCCGTTAGCGTCCACGTTCTGGGATATCACGCATTTCCTTGCCCTATCTGAGAAGATGGGCCGGACGAACGCAACGTACCATCCTTCTTGGGAAAAGTTTCAAGTCCTAGGTACAAGCCCAAAGTAAGAAAGCGTTTTACCACCTTCCCATTCAACGAATGTTGGAGACACATGTATTCGGTATAGATGACGGCATGGCCGCAGCTAGCTTGGCGCGACGGGCAGCGCGACCCCGTGGGGGCCCTACTGGGCAGAGAGAAGAGTATCCTTGTGAGCCTCCGGGGACGGTCCGGGCGATGGAGAGGGGCCTCTTCCAGCGAGACTGGTCAGCGCTTTCTGCGGACCCGGGGGATCACGAGGGCTGAAGACGAACCATTACAGAGCGCTAATTGATCAGTGTGGGCGATCACACGCGAGAGATTGTCGTGCGCGCGCTTCAAGCTTTAGAGGTGTGGCATTTTAACGCTTTGCAGTATGGCTTTGAGTAAGCCGGTAATGCCTCTCATCCTGGACTTCTCAATTCCAAGCACAGGAATGTCCTGTTTACAGGGAAATTCATTTCTTAAATTAGCATTGATTACGCTGGTATTATCTCTTGAGGGGTCGCCAGAGATGGTTCAGTCTTTCCTCGTCTCAAAAGGGTGTGTTCAATCGTTGACTGTCCAAACTATGTCCTTATCGTCGCACGAGGAAAACGGCCATAACTCTCGCAAAGTAGACAAACGGTGGCAAAAAAAGCGACGCCGAGTAGAGCTGGGGCCTGATGGCTTGCCAGTGCAACCTATTCACGCCCCACGCCAAATAAGAGGAGCCGGCGACGCCCGCAAAATACATGAGTTGGGGGGCTCTCAACCTTCTCGCAGCAGAAAAGAACAAGGGAAAGCATGGGATTTGGACACAGTTGGAACGGCGGGTGGTCCATCACGTCTCCGTATCATAGGAGGGTCGGCGCGAGGCAAAAGACTTGACTCCCCCGAGGTCCATCTGCGCCCTATGATGAGCAAAGTCAGGGAGGCCCTATTCTCGACATTATTTTCCTTCGATCTCTTCGGTAGCAGGCCTCCTCGAGTGATGGATTTATTTTGCGGAGCAGGTTCGGTCGGTTTAGAAGCCTTGTCTCGAGGAGCGGGAGAAGCGGTGTTCGTCGACATGGCATCCGAGTGCTGCGAATGCGTTGAGCGAAACTTGAAACTGTGCAACTTTGATGCGGTTAAGGGAAAAATCGTGCGGGCCAGGGCTGAAGAAGTCTTACGGCAGCCAAAACGACTGGGTGTCATTGGTACATTTGACTTGATTTCGATTACACCACCATATGAGGAGGTAGTATATGCAGATTTGATCCGAGACGTGATGGAGAGCCCTGCTGTGGCCGAGGACTCTCTGATTGTGATCGAGTATCCTGTGGAATTGGGCAGTTTACCGTTCAATATAGGTAAAGGACGCCTTCTAGGCCTGCGGAATCGCCGCTATGGGCGTACCGTCTTGGCGATATACGCGGTGCGACCCACGGGTAGGCGGTCTGGAGATCTGCGACCTGAAGAATTCGATTTCGCCCCTTCCCCCTTAATGGACGAGGGACTCAGGAAATGCAACTTGAGCGATGGTGAAAATGACTATTGATCGAACGGCATTTTTCACGGATAAAGCATACGTCATCACGACGAAGGAATAAATGTACATTTGGAAACAGAACACGTCCCAACGGATGTTCATCATTTAATCGCGGAGAAGGGCGTTCTACTTTCCTCGTCCGATACTTTTCTTGCTTTCTCAATGTATGATCGTTTGAATTCCCCAAATGTTGAAGTCTTCTTAATTCCTACCCAGTTTTTTGGCATCACCAATTTGTGGATTCGACGCGGCTTCATTCTTTTTTTCTTGAAAGATAGTCTTGCGCCGCCATTTCCGATTAGTCCGTGAAACTTCCCCCGGAAGCAAATTACAGAGCTTCCAAAACGCTGGGCGGTCACCACCCGAGGTCATCTCAATGTTCACTTCCACACTGCACTCCCCTTCTCTCCCCCTCTCGCCATTCTCTATGTCGTCAACGTTCATTTCCTCAGACACGAGCGGCTGCGGCTCACGCCCTAGGTCCGCGGTCGTCAATGCTTCATCATTTGAGTCTTCATGACTAGCCCCAGCTAAGACGGTGATCAGAACCACGCAGCGCATCTTCCAGCCTGGATCCGAAGGAGGGACAGGAGGCGCAGCGAAGGCCGAGACAACAACGAGGGGGGGCTTTCGTCGGCGTGCCATGTGAACTCAATTCAACCACAATCATTTTACGGAATAAGTCTTCGGCCGCGCCACAAGTGATGCCAACGCGCAGCACGCATAAGTTGCGGGTAATACTGAAGTATTCGAGCACCCGGTCCAGCACTACTGCCTCCTCTGACGACCCTTCTTCCACGTCCGCGGTTTGTAACGGAGGATTAAAGCGCACAGAGAATGAGAAAGAAGTCTCCCGCTTCTTGACCATCTTTCTTTTCCCGAACACTTTGTGAGCGCTAGCCCCAGCCCCTTTCACTTCCGCCAGTCCTGCCTGAGAGAAGCTCCAAGCGATGCCCCAACGAGTGGTGCGACCCTGAGCAAACTGCGTGGTGCGGACATTTTGCACTCCTGCTTCTCTGAGCAAACCCAATAGCTTTTTCAAAGATAGCTTTTTACCTACCATACTACTATACCAGCGTACTCTATCCCGAAGTGCCAGACTATCAAGTATCATTGCCGTCACAAAGGCAAGTTCCCCACCAGGGGTGATCATCTCGTCCGCGCAGCCATGCGGATCTGTGGAAATTCTCTTGCTTGTTTTCCTCCCACTTTTAAGCGAAAAACCCGAATGAATTTCATCCAAAGATGCAAAAAAAGGCGGATTACACATGACGAAGTCCAGCTCGTATTCGGATCCCATTCCAGCGGCGTCTAGGGCAGTTTGGATGGGTCCGCGGACACTCCCAGCTCCTGTTTGGAGAGCTGTGAAAGAGAATGAAGATAGCTCGCTGTAATCCACGCGCGATACAAGCTGTAGGGAGATGCGATCTTCCATATGGTTTTCGCGAACATTTGCCGAGGCTGCTTCTAAAGCCTCCGGGTCAATATCCGTTCCCAGAAACGACCAATCATGAAGCTTGCACCCAAGCAGCGGGTATATTGCGGAGGCACCAGTACCCACATCTAAACCTCGAATACCAGTTCTTGATTGAGATGTATCGGAGCCACCCAAGGAGAGGAGATCCTTCACCCAGCAGACGTAATTCAGACGGTTTGGAACCGGTGGACATAGTCGCTCAAGCGGAATATCCCACTCGAGACCAAAATCATGGCGAAGAAGTGTTTTTGTTAAAGCTCTCGTTGAAATTGGATCTTTCCAGTCAATAAGCGCTTCACTTTTGTCGTCATTCAGGTAAATGACTCTGTTGCGTGAAGGGCCGAAACATTAAGGAACGAGTGATCAATATGCATTTGAAAGAAGATTGCGGAGAAATTGTAATTTCATGCGTGAAATGAGCTCTTTTGTAAGCACGTACAGGTGTCCAAAGGTGTCGGGATACAGGCGAGCTAGTGCTGCAAAGTCCGGCCTGTAACCTCTGTACTTCGAGTCTTGATGGAATTTGGCCTCGTACCCAACCCGCGTGCGCTTGATGCCCGACCATCGTCCCTCGCCCGCATAAGGCTCTAACCTGAGATCCTTGTCCATCTACCTGAGACATTTATGTTTGTGAATCGAAGGTGAAATGAACCCGGGTACACAGGTTAATAACCACATCCTCTCCAGTCTTTCTCGGTTGCTAGCTTCCGAAGGATCGGAAAGGACAGAATTACGAAAGCTCCTCATAGATTAAATTAATTCTTTCGCAAAAAGGCAGAGCACAAATTTATGCAACGGCGCCTTGTTATTGCTCAACTTTGGACCGCGCGCCTACATAAAGCTGTACAATGCACTGCCCCCCCGGAAAGTTTAACCTCCTCACCACCAGTGTTCGCTCAATACAGGAAACGTTGAGGTGGCTTGTTCTCCTCCTGCTTGGCATCAATGCGGGCTTTCACCTCAAGCAATGCCTGGACGGTGGGGAGTCTAGGCCAGTCATTCACAAAATCATATTCGTAGATCCACTTTATAAGTGTCGCGCGACAGGCAAAATCTTCGTTATCACCTTTGTCCGATTGATGGTAGTAAGCTTTACCTACCATAACTTCGAGAAATTCCTCCAGCCCCTTCATTTTATCTTCATCTTCATCCTCCCGAAGGATAGCGTCTAACATGGCTCGCATTTCCTCGTTTCCCCGAAAGTCAGGTGGGAAAGCAAGCTCTCGAAAGCGTTCATGCACGTCTTCAAGGTTGATGTTGCCCCATTCATCAAATTTGTAGCCAAGTATTATTGCCATGATGATGTTGGCTTCAGCCCACGCTTCATCGTGGCCATCCAGAAATTTACGGATAAAATCGAAGCGCGCGAACTCGTCGACGTATAGCTCGGCTGAACGTAGGACCGCGTCCAACGTAAAAAATGCAGGGGGGGCTTGAGGATTCAGTAATTGTGGTACATCTTTGTCCTTGAGCAAGGAGCTGCCACCACTCCCGCCGCCAAGGGTAGCTTTGCTGCCAGGAGCACCGCGTCCCAGGAGGCCGGACGCCATGATCTCCCGCTCTCCGCGACCCTCCGTCATGAGCACACGCTGCTCGTCCGTAAACTCCGGCTCCGGACAGCAGACTTCGCGGCCCATGCGCATAAGTAGAAGGTCTGAGACTTTATTGGCCACCATCCAGGCGTCCACAAATGCGTCCCCCATGTCCATGTCCTCCAGCTCGGTGCCCACGTGCAGTAGGACTCCGCCAAGGTCGGCGATGCCCTCATCACGGGCCTTCACATAGGCCTTGGCAGCAACTTTTGCAACCTCCTGATGACAATCCTGCGGTATCCATTCGTTGTCAAGCCATTCCACTACCTGCGTTTCCAAAAATGCGGCATCGGCTCCCAGGTCCTGCAGGTCCTTGAGAGAGACCCCGTCCTCGGCCACCTCATTCGACCCACCAGAAGGGGATGCGGAATTCACTGAAGATAAAGAGACAGGCCGACAGGAAGACTTCGACGAGGAAGAGCTGTCTTTTGTCAGGCCTAGATCTAACACAGAAAAGTCGGAACGTGTGTTTTTTTTAAATGAGCATTCCGAATCGACATGTCGTTTCCCAAAATTCCTGCGCTCCCTCTCTCTATATATATTAAAGAGCATGGAATGGCAAGATTGCTAACAGCGGCAAAAACATATTTGTTCAAAATAGATCCGTTCATGAAAATTTCTGCAAGCTCCTTCAGTCCGCTGTCAAATCCGCATTTCCTCAAACGCCGAAACGATGAGCCAAGTTGCCTTGTGAGCGGAAATGCACTTTACCGTACATCTACTTCCAATGCGCTTACCAGGAACATGACGCACAACGGACAATGAATGTGGCAACAATGGCGAAGAAGCTCGCAGGACGGGCAGGAAGGCTTGAGTAAGTTCGCCTGCGAAGGCGAAGGCCAACAGGAAATAGACAGCCACTTTTCTTCCAACCTTCCCGATGTGCAGAAGCATGCCACTACTTTAACGTCACCTGGCACAAGGGAGCGAGTATAAGAGCGTGATTTGGTGCAAGTCTTGCAAGTGCAGCAGGGGGCAGGGCGGGAGGATGACGGAACGGGAGGCTTTGTTCTATCCTCGCCCCGGCCACAGCGAACACTAGCGCCACCCAGGCATGTGGCTGGAAAAAGAGTGACGCATCCTGCACGGAAAAGGCAGGCGTCGGCCCCTTTCTCGTAGAGGGTATTGAGCAACGGGCGTGCAGCACAATATGTCGGGCGACACATTGAAAAGCATCACACGCGCTCTTTTGACGTCCATCAGTGTTTGAGAGCACGTTTTGTGGCATTGGCGCGGATGGACTCGCTGGCTTCTCTTCCGAGCACTGTTTCATGTACCCATGCCTCTTTCACGTCGTGCCCTATGAACCGCTCATGATGCATGAGACAAATTGTGCCACGTTGCCTCTCACCACGGCCCCAGGCAGAGATCTTTCTCTGCCTATCATGTTGTCTCTGTCTTCCCGTTTAGTGTCGTACTCTTCTCATGGAGTATTCCCCACCGATCTTCCAATTGATGCGCAGCATTCGCCCCGCGACGACCATCTTCTTAGGCACGCAGTGTGATGCACAGCACAATGGAGCCAATGGCAAATAAGCATGTCTTCGCGTCTTATATTCCTTTGTGTGACTTCTTTTTAACCATACAGGTCCGCCTTAAATAACGTCACCGTTCGAAAATGGGTCTCAAGTCTCGCCGGCCACCAAAGAAGGGGACTGCGGCTGCTGCAGCCGCTACTAAAAAAAAAATGGAGGAAGATACCAAGACAGAAGCGACCTCGGAGGCGTCTGCCTCGACGTTGAGCCTCGAGAACCTGCGGATGGATGACGGGCCCTCGGCAGTGGAAAAGCTGTCGGCTGACGGGATCATCGCGACGTACTCAAGCACAAGCAAGGAAATGCACCGCAACACGAAAGACATCAACGTACAAAATGTGACGGTCCAATTCATGGGCAAAATTCTCTTGGATGACAGTGAGATAGTGCTGAACCATGGAAACCGCTATGGCTTTTTGGGCATGAATGGTTCAGGCAAATCTACCATCATGCGGGTACTCGGGGCACGCGCCGTACCTATCCCAGATGGCATCGACATGTTTCATCTTACACACGAGATAGAGGCGAGTGACCTAACGGCCCTCGAGGCTGTGATGTCTGTCGATGAGGAACGCGCCAAGCTGGAGAGGGAAGCAGACCTGCTGAACAACATCATGACGGAGGACGGTGCGGAGGCTCGAGATGACTATGATGACATCGTGGACCGGTTGCAACAGGTCTACGAACGCTTGGAAGAGATGGATGCCTCCACGGCAGAGGTCCGCGCTTGCTCCATTCTCTCAGGTCTGGGTTTTACGAAGGCCACTATGAAGAAGAAGACGCGTGAATTCTCCGGTGGTTGGCGTATGCGCATCGCCTTGGCCCGGGCACTCTTCTTGTCGCCCGAACTATTGCTCTTAGATGAACCAACCAATCATTTGGACATGGAGGCGGTTGTGTGGCTCGAGGACTACCTTTCAGCCTGGAAGAAGATTTTGTTCTTGGTCTCGCACTCGCAGGACTTTTTGAACAATGTTTGCACTCATATTGTCCACCTGTCGGACAAAAAACTGAAGTACTACACCGGGAATTATGATTCCTTTGTTCAGACGCGCGCTGAATTGGAAGAAGAGCAGATGAAGCGTTACCACTGGGAACAAGACCAAATTAAACAGATGAAGGAGTACATTGCCAAGTTTGGCCACGGCAGCGCCAAGCTTGCACGTCAGGCTCAGAGCAAGGAGAAGACACTAGCTAAAATGGTACGAGGTGGCCTCACGGACAAAGTAGTGAGAGAAGCGAGCTTCAACTTTCGCTTTCCTGATCCGGGCTCGCTTCCTCCCCCTGTGCTGCAGCTGGTGAACATCACGTTTGGTTACCCTGGTTGCGAGGTGCTTTATCGGAATGTAGACTATGGAGTCGACCTGGACTCTCGGGTAGCTCTTGTAGGACCCAATGGTGCTGGCAAATCGACTTTGCTGAAGCTTATGTGCGGCCTGCTTGTACCAACCGTCGGGGACGTGCGTCCACACTCGCATCTGCGAATTTCGACCTTCACTCAGCACTTTGTTGACGTGCTTGATCTGACCAAAACTCCCCTTGACTTCATGTGCGACACGTACAAGGAAGCGAGTAGGGAGGAACTTCGGAAATTTCTCGGCCGATACGGAGTCTCGGGTGAGGTCCAGACTCAGGTCATGGCAAATTTGTCGGATGGGCAGCGGACGCGTGTCGTCTTCGCAAAGATGGCTAAAGACGCACCACATTTGTTGCTTTTAGATGAACCCACCAATCATTTGGATATGGAGTCCATCGACTCTTTGGCAGATGCTATCAACCATTTTGCAGGTGGAGTTGTCTTAGTTTCGCACGATATGCGCCTAATATCTCAGGTCGCGAAGGAAATCTGGATGTGCGACAACAAAACAATTTCCAGATATGAAGGGGACATAGGTGATTTTAAAATGATATTGCGAAAGCAAATGCATTTGAAAGGTGAACAGAAAAAGATTGGTATGGCAGATATGTCCACCAGAGCCTCGAATGCTGGCGGTGTAGACAATTAAATTGACGGATAAGTCGCATTACGTCTAATAAAATTCAGGACGTATTCAAAAATCGGGAACAAATCTTCAATGCGTACGTGTAATGGTTGCAGTGGAGTAACATCGTAAATATACGAATGTGAGAAAAACTAAAACGAAGGTAGAAGAGACGTATTGCTGTCTTATACAGTTAAAGTTAAGAACGGGCCATCGTTTAAACTTAGTTGAGAGGAACTGATACTAGAAAGTCAGTCCTAGGGATGATGGCGCAAATTTGAAAGAGCAGAAAAGTTTCAATGCTTGTGAAGCGTTCCACCACATCAAAGCTGTGAAGATTGTGGGAGAATGCTATACAGAAGATTCAACTCTTTCGATGACACCGATTGGAGACTTCATAACATTTGGCACCACAAATGAAAGTCATTGGTGTTGTGAGAAACATTAATTTGATATGAGAAAGGGCACTCATGATAAGGTCCATTTAAACTGCGTGAGCTGTGCCGAGCTATAAGCGCCCCAAAATGGCAGCCAAACATATACAGAGTAGGCCCTGCCTCTCCGGGTGGCAAACACCTACCCCTTTTCGACCTTTCTGCAAGACATCGAGGAGATCAAGCGCGCACCAAAAGTTTCACACACCTTGCTTTATATTTTCTATTTATCTCGGCTTTATGAACTCGACGAGAAATCTTTTCTGTAGACGATTAATATATCGTCTTCATCCATTTAAAAAGACTTTTCTGGCATTCACCTATAATATCTCCCCGGCTGAAACGATGCGTTTCCATGGAGTTATCAATGTTTTTAATTGCGAAAAGTCTGATGGAGCATTACATCTCAAATAACCTATCCAGCTTAAGTCTTATGCCGTGAAGGATAAAATAAAGGTGCCCTTTAGTACATGTGAACAAGAGTAATCTGTCTCCTAGACTTGATGATATTTTAATTGTATGATTTGATGGACAGAAACTTAAAAAGATCACTGGAAAGTAAAAAGCATCACTTTTCTAGCTGATTAAGAATATTTATTATTGCAGATATTGATAATCAGGACAGACCCTGGAGCTATTCAAATCATTGTCATACATCTTGCAAAATGGCTCGAGCTTTCGTCACTAGCTTGCGTACTATCACCGACATAAAGTTTGGCCTTCGAATGACCTTTACACCACATGGCAAGGGCATGTCAACGATATACGAAGCGCACGAGTCGTTGAAGTGTAATAAAAATAAGTTCGATGAATCCATGCCGAAGAGTACTTAGATTGCATGTCTTGGAATATTTGTTATACACGTAATTATACTTTACATCCTTTCTAAACAACAAACGTCCTATTTATCCTTTATGTTCATGGTGTGTACAGTGCATATACTCTACACTTGCAAGATTCACGAAAACCATAGAATTTTGAAAAAACTCTCAAATACGGGTACCAATACCTATTCTGAGAAGTTTTCAGGCCTCCGTAGCATTTCGGTGGCTGATTAAACGAAGAATAAATGCTAGACTGTGTCGTACCCTTCTCGAATCTGCGGGACAAACAAAAATATATTCACATTTACCCGAAACTTTGCTTGAAAGTATCTCCCACCAGAGCTTATCAGATTCCCTGTCGAGCACAATTTGAATGCTTGTCAGAATCTCTTCGAGCTGGACCTCTTCCAAAATACTGTGCAGAACTTTCTCAAGAACCTGGATGGCAAGCACTTCTTCTGCCGGGACCAAACCCTTCGTCAAAATCCTTCCACTCCGTAGCATGTGAGCGACAGCAGCGCTAGAATCAAATGTGGTTGAGCCTTCATGATGAAGATCTTGTGTCATCAGATCGGCAAGCACCATCATTTTGGCGGCTGCTGCACTTATCAACCCATGAGGCCTTAATTCATCATAGCCTTGCGCTTTAGCAGTAATCGATTTTAATTCATTCGGGATGGTCAATCCAGCGCCGTAGAGAAGCTTCCGTAACTGCTGACGTATCTCTTCCGGTAAGAAGTATGTCACTTTGTCGTGTGTTTTCGTAGATGAGGATGCGTTCGGCAGAGCTGTTTTAGCGAAATGCGAAATAGTACTTGATGGAAAAAGAAGGCGCGCGGTGAAGCTTTGCAGTGGCGAAGAAGTAGAAGTGTTGTCTTTCAGTTTTCCGATTGTACTGTTTGGCCTTACAACGTGAAATGTCAGCTCGTAACATTCTTCAAGATAGTGTGACTGAAAAGCGTTGCTTACAGCATGCCTACTCTGCGTACTGAGCTGTCCTCTCCCCACAGCTTCCAAGGCGTCTAAGATTCGATTTAGCTGCTGCAGTGACTGCTCATTCGTACGTTTCGCAGCTGTCGGGGCCTATACGTAAACAACATTGAAAGCAGGTGCACGTAAGTCTCCTTATCTTGTATATAAGGGTAGACGTGAGTCTTCCCATACCGTAAAGGAGACAAGATGTTACCACGAAAAAAATACTCAGTTGTTTTCATAGCACTGCTCTTCTTCCACTCGCCACCTGCGAACTTTTAGCCGAAGCGATCTTTGTTTAACAAAACCCAGGAGCCCAAGGGGAGTACTGGTGATCCAATAATTGGCACCGATGAGCGCCCATATCCTCCTTCCAAACAAGCGAGAGACATTCTTGCAAACCCCCACCTTTCATTTGACAAGTCACCCTAACGATTCTGTTGATAGCAAGCCATCGAAGCTCGCCACCACAACCATCATCATCATCATCATCATCTTTTTCTTCTTCATCATCATCTTCATCATCATCATGTACACCCGCACCATCAAACGACATAGATGACATTCCAAACACCCCTCCGGGCTTACATTCTGATGGAAGTCTGGATGGATCTGCTTTACAAAGGGACGTAGAAGCCGACGAAGCATTTAAACCTGCGTGTTGCAGGATTTGTCATTCAGTCATTCATGTACAAAGTGGCCAGCAGTATCGCAGCTCGCCGCTTTTCCCTCCTGATTCTATAAATTAGCTTACCGCGATGACAGTCCCACGACATGAGGCACTTACCACGGCTCCAATTAGGATTGATAGAAGCAGACAGCAAAAGAAGGAGATAATTACGTACGTGGAGCCTCAAAAAATGAAAAGTAGCCTGTAAATGTAGGTGTTGACCTGATGGCAACCAATTGATAGTGAGAGCATAAGATTTCTTAAAAGGCTATGGCAGCCTCGAGCATATAACCTCCTTCCATTTCCCCGGGGGCGTCAAGATCACCGTCTCTACATGCTCAGGCCGGTCACTTGCACTGTCAGACACACCGGGCACATGCTTGTTCGCATGTTGTCCGTCCTCCATCTCTGTACGCCAAAGCATTTCTATCTACATTTAAAACTCAGACACGGAGAGATTAATCCGAAGAGCAGTCCCGGATGCGTGATATGGCGAGGCGAGCCATAAAGTTTATGATCTTATCCCTCACGTTCTCGTTTTTCTTTTAATTCATCCGTGCTCAATACTTGAAAGAAAGCGTCTCATCCTCGACCATGACTCGAGACGACTGTACTGTGTTCAGTAGCGATCCACAATCCTGGGTTGGGCAGCACTTCTTGTCAGCTACACAGATTACTTTACCGGCATTGGAGCTACTTCTACGTGAGGCGGAGGCTATGAAAGAGCTTGTGAAAGTTCATGGCGGCGATCTACGGTTGCAAGGACGCGTTTTAGGAAGTATATTCTTCGAACCCTCAACACGGACGACGTCATCTTTCCAAGCGGCATTTCAACGGCTTGGGGGAAGTTGCATACACGTGAATGAGTCCAGCTCCAGCGCGCAAAAAGGAGAGACTCTAAGTGATACCGTGAGATCCATGGCATGCTATTGCGACGTTGTGGTCTTGCGGCATCCTGTCCAGGGAAGCGTGCGCGAGGCTGCAATGACCTGCCCAAAACCTCTTCTGAACGCGGGCGATGGAACAGGAGAACATCCCACGCAATCACTGCTGGACCTCCTCACAGTGAAGCTGGAGGTCGGAGAGATAAGAAATAAGACAGTTGCCTTTGTAGGAGATTTAAAACATGGACGCACTGCGCATTCTTTTGCGCGCTTGTTGTGTTTGTTTAGTGGCATCCGGCTGATCTATGTGAGCCCCCAATCCTTGGCGATGCCGGAAGAAGTGAAGAAATATGTAGATAGCCGTGGGATTCAACAGCATGAGTACTTTACGCTGGATGAAGACGTGCTCGCGACCATGGATGTGCTCTACATGACCAGGGTACAGAAAGAACGATTCCCGAGGGCTGCGGACTACGAGAAAGTGAAGGACATCTTTCGTGTAACGCCTCAAACCATGCAACTATGTAAGAGCTCGCTAGTCTTGATGCACCCTCTCCCACGCGTTGGAGAGATTGACGACCGAGTCGACCAAGATCCACGAGCCGCTTATTTCAGGCAAATGGAAAATGGCATGTATGCACGCATGGCTCTGATCGCTTTGATAATGGGTGTATCGGGTGTTTCAAACCATTGACCGACGCATCCGCGAGAAACAAAGGAAAGTATTGAAATTCAAAATTTTAATTAGAGAGAAAAGGCTGCACCATGACATGATTTCTTTCCTCTTATGGATGGAAAGTCGGGGCCGCATGTCGGCTTGCGGTGAGAATCGAGGAAGTCATTCTCCTCAATTCCCCCCCTTGGCCATCAGCACTTTCCAATTAGCGCATGATCACAGATGTGATCATGTGAACCTGCCTCGTAAACAACCATAGCGTCAAATTAATGTTGTTCGAACGATGTAGATTTCCTTCACTCATACATTTATGTCCCTCACGAGCGGTAGGAATGCCTTCTCGATGAAAAAAGTAAGTACTTTTTTTTTAAAACTTTACCCATGACTGTAGAGTATCGCAGCATTGCTTGGTTTGTTATAATCTCGTCTATATGGAAGTACATCGTACCTTGACATTGCTGTTCAGAAGAATAGGTAGCATCAGCGTCTGGAACGGCAGGAGGTTAGCGAGTGGAAGGCGCATTCGTACAAAACATCATTGAAGCCGTTAACGTCACTTCTTAGGCTTTCTATCAGTGAGAATAGAGCAATCATACAACTCAGGTCTCATGAAAGGTTTTGAGCGAATCAAAGAGATGATTGAAAAAAGAGCTTCAAAATCGACAAGACTACCAAAAATTTACACAATCCCTGTAGAAATTTACAAGCCTTCAACATTCTTCCAACAGAACACAGCTTCGTAATTGGGTATTATTGTCATTCAATTATGTAAACTCTGGCAAATGAAAGCAAGAAAATGCTGCGGTAGAATTCAGCTGAACGCAAGCTCTCGCCCATGAAGTCCTTTAACTCAGTCTTTCATTTGGCGATCTGAGGCAGAGCGAGGCCTGCCCTGCCACCTGATAACAGCGCGTAGATAAAAGATAGGATCGTACTCACTCGAGCGACGCCATGTGTGCAGATGAGCCAACACTCCCTTGTAATAGCGCCAGGCCCCTATAAAAGGTCCTGTATATGATTGCTGATGGTTAATATGGCCGCATACCCAGGATTTTCGGAGTTCTCTTGCCTGATGGTCGTAAGAGCAGCCATCCATCTATCAGTGGCATCTCATAACGTGCAATATGTCCATTGTACATATTTTGGTGACTGGTGTGCATTTTTCGTGGATATGTGCGGAGAAATCAGCGCATAGGGCACGCTTTAGGCTCCAGTGCTTGACTATAATCTCAAACTAATCGTCATGTAACACATGTGACTCGGAATTCTGAACACGGGACGATGGCTGACCTGTAGCAGGAAATATTTAGGTGTGTAGGTGCCACACTTCATGCTTCTTGCATCACATCATGGCCATCACGCACTCGTTCTCCGTGGGTCACGCATGGCTTCTCAATTTTCCGATCACTCGCCATCGTAACGTTGCACCTCACGATAAAAAATTGACATACGCACATGCGTATCAAAAGCGTTCGTGGCAGGACATTTCATTTTATCTCATGTAGATGCCCCCTCCTTTCCCCCGGTCATCAAAGAAGAGAGCGTCTCGGTCGCCCTCACCACATCTAACCTGAGTTTGCTTTCGTTGGCTTCCGTCTCGTCGAGAGCTCGTGAAACTGTGCGGCGCTGAAAATGGCAAAAAGAACCGAGAACACCGCGGCAGTACATTTGAAGTCTCTGGTCGGGCCAATGCAAGATACTCTAAATCAGCATTGGGTTGATGGTAAGCAGTCTTGGATGGAGGTCGAAGAGTTTCAGCGCTTCAGACTGGTGACGGCGTATCTAGATTGTGCTTTATGACGCTTCGCTTTTGCACATCGCTCAACTTATGCAGGTAAAAAAAAGAACTTCGGGTTCAAAATGATGATGAAGATGGGATGGAGTGACGGTCAAGGCCTGGGCAAGGAGCTGCAAGGCTGCGCAACGCATGTGACCGTGGCTAAGAAGGTAGATAGTGCTGGCCTAGGCAGCGTTCGAGATGAGACGGGAAATGCGGGTTGGACAGAGGCATCGGCAACATTTGACAGCGTTCTCTCCAAGCTTAACGAAACCTACAAGCGTCAAGAAGTACCGCTCAAAAGAAAAAAAAAAAGAAGCCCGAGGAGAGAAGCTTCCGGTTGTCCCAATCAAGGTGGCACGGCCTCGATGCTGTTGCGGCATCCCAAGCTTTTGCAAAGCAAAAATATTAAAAAGTATGGTACAAAAGACATGCAAGCTATTCTCGGCGTCAAGCGCAAGGATGGTGTCTCCAAATTTACTGAGGAAATTAGCTCATCTCGATCCTCTGTTTGGTCAGCCTTGGCCGGATCAGCAGTTGGATGCACCACAGAGGGAGCGTTGGGTATAGGAAGCGATTCAACGAATATAGACAAGAATCGGAGAAAAAAGAGGAAGAGGCAGGAGGGAGTAGAAGTGAAAGAGGGCAAAGAATATGCACCGTCAAGACTTACAGTGGAAAGTCATGACGGCCCGCAAGCGAATGTGCGGGACCCAGGTCAAAGAAAGAAAATGAGAGGGAGAAGAAAAAGTGGAAAATAAGCGACAACGGGGTCTCGGCTGACAAAGCAATGTGAAGAAGAAAATGGAAGATGTAATCTTTATAATTATTGATCATTTTTGTACGCAAATTTTTATTTCTCTGGCGGAAATCGATTACATCCAAAAAAAAGGAAACGGATTTTTTTCTAGAAAAGATAGATATTTTTTTGTTTCTCACAACGCTCTGAAAAGAGGCTCTTCCTCTCATGGAAAGGAGATACAATGCCGTTGCGCGCGCTTCCATAATCCTTCCACAATCCCCCGAGAAGGCCTGTACGCTTAAGAAAGCTGGCCGCAGTCGGCGATCATGACGGGCACGGAGGTCTTGCCCACTTGGCTGCCTACCGCCTCGATCTTCTTCAGGATGTCCAGCCCCTCAGTGACCTGTCCGAACACCACGTGCTTACCATCGAGCCAGGGGGTCTCAACAGTGCAGAGGAAAAATTGCGAGCCATTTGTATTGGGTCCCGCGTTGGCCATCGAGAGGATGCCGGGGCCGTCATGCGTGAGCTCAAAATTTTCGTCGTCGAATTTCGCACCGTAAATGGATTTTCCACCCCGCCCGTCCCCGCTCGTGAAGTCACCACCTTGGCACATGAATCCTGGAATCACACGATGGAATGCGGAGTTCTTGTATCCAAAACCCTTCTCACCCGTACACAGAGCTCTAAAATTCTCTGAAAGGATGGAATGAAGAAGAACGCCCCATTAGAGAATTTGTGACTTACGTTGTTGGATACGCTATGACATGGAATATGCGAGTCGCAAAGGCATTTTGATAGAGGGGGCCAACGAGCTATTAATTTTCATGGAAGACGTACCAGCCGTCTTGGGTACTACATCCTTGCGCAGCCTGCACGTGATTCGTCCTGCTCGCTCGCCCCCGATGTCGATGTCGAACCAAACTTGCGGATTGATGAGGTCACCAAGAGCACCCCGGTAGAATCTCATTTGCACACTCTCAGATGGGGCATTCCCCACTGTGGAAAGCACGGCGTCCAAGTCCTTGCCGGTCACCATTTCGCCTTGCACGGACACAAGGTGGTCCCCTGCCTGGATCTTACCGCTTGCCGCCGCTGCTCCTCCTTGGCTCAAACTTTTCACATACACGCCTTGCAGCTTCGGATCATTTTCTTCCAATACAATCCCCATAGGTTTTTGGAGCATAACATCGACAAATTCCATTGCCAAAGCCTTTCGCGCATATCGGCTCCTAATGCTGCTTCGCGTGACCGAGATCCTGCGAGATTATGAGGGAGTGGGTCCAGCCAGAGGAGTTAAAGCCTTCAAAGACTCAAGTAACTTAGCATCTTGAATGCCATGATTAGCTAGAATTGAAGATGTGATGGCAATTTACAACGACATAGCATGCTGACTGTTCAAGGCGACACACACAGGTTTGGAGTGATACAATTACTGTGATGAGCACATCTCGAAAACAACGGCGAAGGGGCGACACTTGAAGAAAGATTCTCTACCCGCTATTCGGGGCACATTAAAATGTGACCGGCCAAAGCATACATCATGTCTCGTGTTCCACTCATACTTGATGCAAGGCTACGCTCAGATCTTCTCCGTCGTACCTGGAATGTCCCGGAAGAAACCCAGCAGCTTGGCTAAACAGTGTCACAAATAGTAAGACTTGCTTCCACATACCTGTAGATATGTTTACGTAGGTTGTGCTCTTTAAAAAATCGAACAAAAGGGAATCGTGAGGTGGTATCGAAAGGCTCCTTGCCCCACGATCATGAGCGAGAAAGGCTGACAGCTGACGCGATCATTGTGATGGAAAAGGGAACACGGCTCCTCAGGGGCGGGAACGCGGGGAGGTGGGCCCATCGAGGAGAAAGCTGGCAAACGGAGCGGGAGACGGGGTGTCCAAATAGGTCTGTGCGATTCAATTGCCGCTAGAGGTTGACGGATCGTGTATTCACATACATTGAATGTGATGCTGAGTTGTCTTGCTATGTACTCTCATTGTGAGCTCGTGCTACTTCCAAGCCTCTCATGAAACGGGACACATATCACACAGGTCGCGCCCATGATGAAATCAACACGCTCAGTTAATAAGGATACCAATGAAATCAATAAAATGAATTCATGTAAGGACGTCAAAGGAGCTGCTGCGAGCAGGAATATCCTGCAACATAGGTTAATAGGAACCAAAAAAAGCGAATGGGTCAAGAACTTGCACGGTAGCCTGGCGATCATTGTGGTGGGGACCCTCGGTGCCCTTGCAAGTTATTTGGCGGGCTATTTTTGGCGCAACGAGGCTGCAAAGCCTCTGGATTCCTACGAACGTATCCTCTCTACTGTATACCCGCATGATTCGGCTTTTCGAACCGAGCAAAACTCTACGGTGTCGGGCCCATCCTTGGCTGGTTGCAGCATCTCTACCCTATTCGCCGACGAGCCAGTGCACGGGATGCACCTGGGTTGCATCCAACACACGTACGTACCACTTAATTGCGTATTCCATCAGGGGCACATAAGTAATGTCATATAATCTGTACGAGTAATCAAGTATCATTTCTTCGCATGCGTGCCTCTAACAAAATTAAACGGGTAGCCCAACAGGTTTATATGCCACCATGTTTATGGATGGCCAGAATCACACCAGAAGAGAAGTTATCGCTTCGATGAATGACTTCCAAGGTTTGCGCACACTGCTTGGAGACCGTCTAGGGTTAGCGCCTGTCGGTCGCCGCAATGGAGAAGGCCCACGGGACAAAGAGACACCCAACACACAGAAGCCTTGGAGCATGTTCTCGCCTCAAGGTATCGCCATTGACAGCCTGCTAGACCTACAGGAAGGAGCCAACGATGTGCTGCTCTACGAGGGTGGAAGATTTATTTGGCCAGGTGTCCGTGAAGGATACGTCACGCAGGTGACGGCGTTGGACCGCCTAGGGTCCGTGAAGATGCAGACCCTCTCTATGTCACCTCTTGTCTTCTCTGTCGAGAATTTCTTGCTTCCCGAGGAATGCACTTACATTCGGGATGTCGCTGAGCCCCACATGCGACAGTCGGGGGTGAAGCTCATGGACCACGACAAGGGCAAGGCGGCCACGGACTGGCGGACGAGCTCCACGCACTTCCTTGCTTCCAAGCACCATGCCCGCATTCAATCAGTCGACCGCCGGGTGGCGGGACTCACTCGGCAGCCTGTCTCGCACCAGGAAGACGTGCAAGTGTTGAGATACGAGTCCACGCAGCGTTACGATGCCCACCATGATTTCTTCGACCGTCGCTTGTACGCGAGGGACCCCGACACGCTCAAGCTCATCGATAATGGGAAAAGAAACCGTATGGCTACAGTCCTTTGGTATTTGAGTGACGTATTGCAAGGCGGTGAAACGATATTTCCTCTTCACAACGGCGGGGAAATCTCCTACGACAGCCGCCACTGCGAACGTATGAAGGGCGCGCTTCGCTGTCCACCGAAGGAAGGAAGCGTGATTATCTTCTATTCCTTGCTCCCGAATGGCGATCTGGATGACCGCAGTCTTCATGGTTCTTGCGCTGTTAAACATGGGGTCAAGTGGGCAGCCAACAAATGGATATGGAGTGATGAAATCGCACCCATCCTGGGGCGTGCCTAGAAATTTGAATGTGAAGCACAAGTGAACAGCCGTCCCTTCACATCTTGGATTGGTGGGACAATCAAAGGCTGAAATTTAAGTCAACCTCGGCACACTTTTACGTTTTAATATTTAATTTTAATTTTAATACATGTCCTCACGAGATAACGTACAACTGAATAGTTGGGAGTCATCTATCCCAGCAACATCCAGTCCTTTGATTTTATCATTATTATATTATTATTATTAAAGACATTTGCTACTTGCTCGTGCAGAATTCGAGAATATTTTGAAGCATATGTCGGGCTTTCAATTCAGCCACCTATATACTGTCATCGCATCACTTCGCATCAATCAAGTGAGGCTTGATGACGGCTCGTCGATTTGGAACCGCAATCAAGTATGTACACTCGGCGGGACAGCCGGCACGTCCACTCAGAGCGAGGCCCGTATATTGGACTAGTCTTTCCTTGCAACGAGAGAGAAAAATACAGATTTCCAGCTATTTTTGCACCAGAGCTAGCACAAGAATCAAGAACAGCGCTGGTGGCAGACGACATAAGCATGATTAACAGTTTTTTCTGAGTGTCAATTTACAAAACATTAATGACATACTAGGTGCGTCATTCTCTGTACACAGTTTACCCTAGTCGGCACATATCGGTGCGCTTGACAGGGCCTGCTCGTCGGGGCGGGAGGGAGTATGAGGGTGGCGCGAGACCAAGGAAAACAGAGAGCCAATCCAGGGAGCATCCAAAAAGCCCGCAGAGCATTGAAAAGCGCTTGCGAGGTGCATTAGTGCGCAAGTTCATAAACATAAACATTTCTCTCGCTCCTCCAATTTAAGCTCGCTCGAAGTACGCAGTGCGCGGGGGGCAACTGCTCCAACTTACTTGAAGGAGTTCACTAGCGAGACGGGATTTTACCTCCTTGCGCGTCTTTCAGTTCTTGCGCAAACTGGCCAAGACTTAAGCCGTCTTCAGCTTACTTCTCCTTTCTCCTCAACTCCCCATGTTTGAAGGAAGTTTACACACCAGGGCAGGACCTGTGTAAAAATGAGCTCCACGCCTCATTCGAAGCACGTCAGTACCGAGGGCAGGGAGAAGGTCTCGACCGCGCGACATCCTGAAAAGGACAACGGTATGCACATGAGATACCACATTGCCCTTCCTGACATTAAGAGCTGCTTATGCATTGAAAACATACCATGCATATACGGTCAATCCATGGCATTTATGTCGCAAAACATGCTTGCAGTCAGTAACACAGGGTATGCCAATAGCCCGTGAGAGGACCAATTCCATCTGCGATGTACCATATTCCCTGTGATAAAATGCTAAAAATGTCCCAGGAAACAGAAAGCTGTGGGGTGGGGTGCAAGAATGGTCAATTAAATGTGTGAGCAAATGTCTAAAGCCAGAAAGGAAGACCGATGATGAGAGGATGATCAGTCTCACGAGCATGCTGAGGGTCCCTTCACGAAGTCTCCAGATGCCCCGTTCACTTTTCCCACCCTTTTCTCATGTTGATCTTTCAAGGGCATCACCATCAGCATGAGCACCACCACTCCACCTCCCGTGGCGATGAGCATTGCGACGCGCACAATAAAGTTGTAGAAGACCAACGCAAGCATATCCACGATCATGATTACCACCATCACCATCATCACCATTACCATGACAACAGCATGAGCGCTCAGCAAAAGGGCGATCATTTACCATCCAAGAGACATTCACACAATTATGATGAGCACGGTCATACTCACGAGCCGATGGAGTCTCCCGGCGCTTTCCACACGCGCGACCAGCCCTTGAAAAGGGATTATTTAGAGCGCGCTTTTACAGTAGGCGTGGGTGGGCCGGTAGGATCTGGTAAGACAGCTTTATTGTATGCTCTCTGCAAGGCACTTCGTCATGATTACAGCATCGCCGCGGTAAGCAAGCGCGTGGGTGGGGAAAATGCAAAATTCACATAGCGGCGGCAGGGAGGACCTCTACCTCTCGGACCGTGTTGACAGACGTGAAGCTTGCCGAGGATCCGTCAAGAGGAATCATTTTCTTGCAATTTCTATAGACAAAGTGGTCGTCATATGGAAGCGAGATGCACCCAGCAAAGTTCTTAACCTTTGGGCCCCTTTCCTTGAACAGATAACCAATGACATCTTCACGCAAGAGGACGGGGAGTTTCTTTTACGGCACTCAGCCCTCGAGCCTGATCGTATCCTGGCAATTGAGACCGGTGGTTGCCCCCACGCGGCGATCCGGGAGGATATTTCAGCGAACCTGGCCGGGTGCGAGGGTATGACCGGCAAGCACAACGCAGATATAATTCTCGTGGAATCAGGTGGCGACAACCTAGCCGCCAACTTCAGCCGGGAACTCGCGGACTATATTATCTACGTCATAGATGTAGCGGGTGGGGACAAGGTGCCCCGCAAAGGGGGACCGGGTATCACCCAGTCGGATCTCCTCGTCATTAATAAGACCGATCTGGCTGACTCGGTGGGTGCCGATTTGGAGCGCATGGCCCGTGAGGCGGCTGTGATGCGCGGGGACGGGCCTGTTGTTATGGCTCAAGTGAAGTTTGACATTGGCGTTCAGGACATTATCGCGCACATCCTCAAGGCGTGGAAGTTAGCTACTGGAGTCATACGCCCCAAGAAAACATCAGGAATCAGGGACGTGGCGGAGAAAAGCTCCTGAGGTGCAAAAAGCCATCTTGCTTGAGATGGAAGATCGGTCAAGATAAATGCATGCGAGTTCAAGTTGTCTTTATCAGTCAACATGCTGATTCACAGAGAATGAGTCGGTTGAAAGTAAGGCATCTGACTGGGATAGGTCGAATAAATTGGGGTAGTGCTTGTTAGTACCGCGTCATGTCGCACGTAATGAGTGGTATGGAGAGCTGAGTCCGCGTGCGCTTAAACTCGGGGCGCGATCCAATTTGTTATCCTCTATCGGCGTATTTTCTATTGTAAATACTCTGCTAAAGATCAATCTGGGGTCGAGGGTAGAATTTGGTGAGAGTCCTTTTGAAACACATCCGAGCAATCGCCTGGCCCCGACTATCCCTCTCACTGAGAAATGGACAAGGTTTCAGCTTTCTTATGTCGTTGCTCGCAACGAAATGCACTATTATGCAGGAAAGGAAAGAAGGGCTCGATAACGAACAGGGCAAACTCTAATCAAGGAGCATTCGGGAGCGAGAAGTCATGGGAATGAACCAGAGCATTTTTTTTCAAATCCTTGAGATTTGCTTTTTTTGTTAAATGGGCTCCTGTATGCACATATGTACTATTCATAATCACGCCAGCAGTTAGGAGGAAAAGTGCAGTAAGGTAGGCTGCCACGCAACATGGCACATGAACTGAGACAAGAAGCCGCGAAAGTCCATCCGTATCTACTGGCACCCGACCAGGACAACATCGAATAGTGAATTGCACAGGCGAACTGAGATAATGGGGCCTGTTTCCAGACATTCGTGGGGCACTTAATGTTGCAAGTTATCCCTGTCTACTTTTGCGCGCATGTTAAGTGTTGCTTCCAGCGAGCGGACTCCGAAAGGCTCGGGCTCGGGACCCGGACACCATCATGGTGATGTCACGCCCCCCATCTATTAGATCACTCTGCCTCCTTCACTCTTCCACCTGCCTCTACGAAACTTTGTGGCATTAACCTCACAAAAACTCATTTTTTTCCGACGTGCTAGGCTTATAATTATGCTGCCATGCTCGGTCACTGCTTCGACAGCTCTAACTACTTCAAAAGCAGACTCTGTGCAGGGGATCAACGGTACCAGTCCTGACGACGATGGCTCTGGAACGGACACAGAACATGACAGAAGTATGGTGCGAAGTGGGTCCTTGCTGAATCATAGTGCGCATCACTTGTATGAGAAGATCAAAGTGGACGACGAAAAAGAGGGCGCAAATCAACAACTAGAAGATCAGCAGCAGCAGCAACGCTCACATCACTGCCAGCAAGCTCGAGAAAGGAGCGAAAATCTTCCGGGCGGTCAGTCTCGTATTTACAGCTCTGTGGTGCCCTTATGCCCTTGGGGTAGCATGGTAGCACATACCACCCTTTTTGTCCACCCTAGAAAGGTTCTGGTTGAGTCCAAATCATCATCGTTATGTTCAGGAGATATGTTGTCGCATGTGCTCTCGTTTATGATTCAGTCAGACCGCCTGCGCATGGTGTCAACCTGTCGCTGGCTTAGACAAGAGCGATTGTATGTACTCCGGGAGCTTGACATGCGTCAACCTCAGCAGGGCGCCGCCGCCGACTGCATTCTGTGGGAGAGAACCGCCACTCTCGGTGAGAAGGCGAAAAGCAGCTGTAATACCGGTAGTAGTGTTTCGCAAAGTTGTGCCTCTAAGGCAACTGGCATGCTCGAGGCTCTTGAAGTAAGTGAGGAAGATGTAGCCCAGCAAGAAGAAGTCTCAATCCAGGAACAAGCAACGGCAGGAGGAGAGCTTCTTATACGACAGCGCCATTCAAATGGTAAGGCGTCTGAGCTATCGGTCTCTCCTATTCAAGGATCAACACTGGAGCGGTCCGCGGTTTCATTATTGCAACATACGCCCCTTTTACGGCGGATGCGCTATCGGGGCGAGGTGCACTACCTTACACGGGCCCTCACCTGCCCGGCGACTCCTCCTCTGAGGCAACTTTTGGCGCTGGACCTCTGCGAGACGAGCATGAATGCCCGCGGGGCAAAATGTTTGGCAGCAGCGTTTGCTGAAGGTGTATGCCCTCAGCTTGGTCATCTTGACCTGAGCGACAACCCGGAAATAGGGGAGGCGGGAGCGGGGGCGTTGGGGCGGGCATTGGAAGATGGAGCGTTGCCTCACTTGCAAGGGCTCTTGCTGTTCGGCGACAGGATTCAAAACGGGGGACTAGCTATCGCGCGTGCCATGGCGAGTGGCAACCTGTCCAACCTGGAGATTCTAGATCTGTCCGGCGCCGGACTTGGCACTGCATGCGTCGTGGAGCTCTCGAGGACGCTGGAATCCGGGCACTGTCCGCGCTTAGAGCAGTTGGGTTTGTCAGACAACAATGTGGAGGAGCTTGGAGTCCAGTGCTTGGCTCTAGCACTGGGGGTGCGTGCCTCTGCAGGTTGCTCTCACCTGGAAAAACTCCACGTTGGCGGCAACGTGGTGGGCTCAGGCGGCGCCCAGAAGCTCGCCCAAGCCTTGCGTCGCGATGGGTGTGGTTCACGCCTATCCTTGCTGGAGCTGCACAGCGCGCGATTGGGCGGAGAGGGCATTCGCGAAATCACTGAAGCCTTGAAGGCCGGGGCTTGTGGAGGACTACGCGAGTTGTGGCTAGATGACAATACGGAAAATGGGGAGCGAAGAGATGAAGCGGTGCACGACATCATGGAGGTGCTGGCGAGTGGCGCTTTACCAGCCCTTCAGGCGCTAGGACTGAATTGGACAGGTTTAGGGGGTAGTGGGGCTGCTGCGTTGGCTTTGGCTCTCACAATTTTTCCGCGCCCAAACCTGCATCGTCTGGATTTGAGATCCACCTCCATCACTGGCCTGGCACTTGCACCTTTAGCGGATGCCTTGTCCAGGCATGTGTGTCCGTCTCTTCGATGGTTGGATCTGAGCGGAAACGCTTTGTTTCTAAGCGGAGCGCGAGAGCTTGCTCGGGCCCTGAAAGCCGGTGCTGGCAGTAATTTACGGCGGTTGGATTTGCATGCTGTCGGACTGGAAGGGACAGGAATACGGGAGATTGCAGGTGCCTTACAGCAGCGCGCATGCCCCGAACTGATGGGACTGGGATTAGCATTAAATCGCATTGGTCACCAGGGAGCTGTCATGCTAGGAGAAGCCATAGCAGCAGGGGGACTGGCGAAATTGGTGGGCTTAGAATTGCATAAGAACGAATTGGGCGATGCCGGTGTGGTGGCGCTAACCGATGTTTTGGCGTCTGGTTCCTGTCCCATGCTCATGTATCTAGGTATGTCAACAAGCCGTGCCACGGACGTCGGAGCGCAAGCACTCGTGGAGGGCATCAGAAAAGGGCCCGGCCTTGCCCGGCTGGAGCGTCTCAACCTTCAAGACAATTGGATAGGGCGACAAGGACTCGCTCGTTTGGAGGATATTGTGAGTGTTGTGGCAGCCCGAGGGGGTCGTCTTCGCTTGGAACTATCAGGAAACGGGACACGGCAAATAGTCAGCCGCGAAGCAGGATGGATCCTGAACAGTACGAAGCGAGCATGTGTTGGTTTATTGGTAGGGGGAGGGACAGTCATAGGGGCGTTGGCAATCAATTTAGTGACGAAACGGCCAGAATATCGTCTAGCATTGCCTCTTAGGAATGAAGCATTGCAATCTACCATAATGGCGATCCTGTACTTTCTAGGAGCGTTGATTGTTGGCATAGCCCAAGGTCATGGGCTCCTCCGGTCGTGGGACCAAGGCAGTCCCGCGGGCGACTTCAGAACCAATAGGTGGGGAAGCTTTGAGGTCGGTTTAGCAGGACAAGATATGACATTTGAGAGGAGAAGGGTCCCTGGTTACGTCATGGGTGTTGTGATACTCGGAGATGTGGCCGTGACCTCTACAGGCATGCAACGTTCCGCGGAGGACTTCTTTCTACTGCTGGAATGGACTATCGGGATAATTGTCGGCATTGGCCTGACATTTCAACTCTCAAGGTATCGATAAATTGAAGCTTTCAAGACCTCTCGAATGTGAAAATTTTCCAAAACGGAAAAAAAGCAATACACCAGCTAACGTCAATTTCTGCGTGATCGAAGGAAGAGGATCAAAGATTATGCCGGGCCAATTTTTTAAGTGTCCAAGCTCAATGCACTCACACTACCAATACAAACGTGTGAACATAATTCATTACGTGGTCAAGTCAGACATCCGACGTGCCAAAAGTCCCACCCATCTACATACTTTGTCATCTTTCCTTCCGGAAAAAAATCTGATACATGCGCAATGCTTCTTATTTTGATCCGGAAGTCCGACTGCCGCGGAGTGATTTACTCTGAGGCTTCGGGGGCGAGTAGGAAAGCACACGCATACTCCCCAAGCCAGCAGCCATGTTGTTGCCTCGTGCCGCCCAGCCTTCAGCATTATTAACTCGCCTTAACGTTAACGCAAATACCTTCTCCATTCGCGATTCGCGTAGAATAGAGATTGTTTGGTTGACCGAGTGGACAGGTGTACCATTCACCTTCAGCAATACATCTCCCAGCTTGATGCCAGCCCGCATCGAGGGATTTGTCAAAGTTGCACTTGTGCCGTTGCCGCCTGGCCCTCCACCACTTGCTCCGCTGCCGACCCCAGTCAGATGCTTTGGAGATCGAAATCCACCTACAACCACCTCTCCACTTTCGTCTCGCAAAAAGATTCCGAGGCCAAGATCACTCACAGGCAAAACAACAACGTACTCATTACCTGGAGTGCGGTTTGATGACAACGCCGAGCAACTCGGAAGGGGAAGAGGCGCGAATTTGGAGACAGGGGGTGAAGATCGGGAAAATGCTCCACCAGATTTTGCAGACTCAAAACGCGCTGGAAGCGAAGGAGGGGACAAAGAGCCTTGCCGAGGAGAACGAGGCGCCTTGACTGGACGACTACCTCCCACTTGATGATGACGAAAAGACTGTGGAACGGCATCACATTTGCGAGCCTCTTCACTTGTACTTGTATTCCCACCAATGTGATTTTTTCCTCCGGTAGAGCCTCCCCAAAAGCTCTGGGAAGATAGAGAGGCTGCTTCGCCTTCAGCAAGTGTCTTCGCAGAGTGTTCCCCACCCGAATCACTAGATTGTCGAAGACTGCTCACACTGGTGCTAGGATATGGCGCGAAACTTGATGCTGAGGATGGCAAGAAGGGCAAGTTTACCGCTTCCTGCGCAGGGCGTGTTAAATCCTCATACGCGCGTCGAGGAGACAAGGGGGCCGACAAATGTCCATGACTGGGGGACGTCGGCTTCGTCGGACATACACCGCCACCGAGGGTCACGTTGCGACCCACATCGACGGATTTGACGCCTACAGGCGCGGCCACGACTGCCGATAAAGGAGGCGGTGACGGACGAGATTCTCCGGTTTCATTCCCATTTTCTTGGTTGTACGGAGCTTGAAGCCCCATCAAACCCATTGTACGCTCTAGTGCAGCCATGTCGGAGCGTTGCTGGTGGTCAGCGACTGGCCCCGGGGACGCTGAAGATGCTCCTTTGGGTCGTAGACCGTGTAATATTCCGCTCCACTTCCCACTTTGCCTGAGAAAAGGGTGTGATAGTGATTGACGTGTAAATTTACGAGTATAATGAATGCCAATTTGGTGACAAGAAGCAAGAATGCACGCGTCAACCCAAGAACCTTGAAGCACGCACGAATACAAACCATTGTCCTTGCCTTCAAATCTGGAAACGCACACACACACGTTTCTCATCAAAATCTTAATGGGATGCTGCAACGCATCGCATATTCGGGCGCAATTTTATCACACCACTCACCTCCCGTCAATGAAACCGGAGGTAGTTTGAAATCCTATGTCATTCAAGGGCGCAGAAGGTACTGCATCAACGCTTCGCGATCTTGTCGCTGAATATGCATCTAGTCCATAATTTGTCCGAGCATCTGATAGACCCAAATTCTGAGGAGAGACCGACGCGGAGCTGAAAGGCGAAAGAGCATCAGCGAAAGTAGATTCGTCGTCCTCATCTGACTCTCCCGGTTCGTAAACCTCGTCCGGCGTGATGTGCTCACAGGGCACAGGATGCTCCGACTGGACCTTAAAGTTAAACTGTGAAAGACTGGCACCGCGGCGCATTATACGGGACAAAACCCTCTTGCCCATGCTCCCGCGGCTAGGGCCCTGAGGGTCGACGACGAGGCGTAAATCTCGAAAATCAAGGAAGCCGTACATCTTGTTCTCCTGCAACTGAGGCGGCAACAAATAGCTCTCGCGCAGCATCTCCCCATCCCTGACCATCCATAGCCCTACATGAGTCAAGCGTTGATCTTTATTCAAGACGCGGCCCTTACCATACAGCACCGTCTTTTCCATCTCCGCAAAGCATGCGGCGAAGGCCGCCATCCAAGTCTTCTTGTCTGACATGTCCGCGCATTGTACGACAAATGATTTTGCACGTGTGGCTAAAATGAACGTCTTCTCTGCATTGCCCGAATCGACGACGAAGAGCTCGCTCAGGTCTACTTTTCGGTGGAGAGTGCATTTCTCGGAGGATGCAATTTTACGCGCGCCGTAAATCAGAAGATCGTTTAAAAGAACAAACTGACGTGCTTTAGGTCCCTTTCGACATACTTTTACAAGCATGCCTTCTTTCTCAAATTTCCTAGACGCAGTGACCAGGTTCTTAAGTGAAATGAGTTAAATCGGCAAAAAGAAGTGAGTTCGGGCACGACAGTAGGGCTACAAAGAGCAAACCAAAAAAATCGTTCACGTATGCGATACCGCATCGGATCGACGACAAATCTGCTATCAATTAAAATGCTGCTGCACTCCTAGCTCAACCATTACCTCATATCGCAAACAAATACGCACCGTATCCCATCGCTCTTGAATTTCGATGACCTTAAAGCGCTTCTCTTGCCGTTTAATATCTTCATTTATGGCACCGACAACGCCGGAAACCAATTTGACGGCTGCCTCCAAATCTTCAAAATCAGGATGCTCCTCGGGTGTATGTTTTAATAACTCGGTCAGGAGCAGCTTGTAGCGTGGAATTCTCTGTATAGGCATTATCAGATAAGCCCGAAGATTCAGCCCCTTGCAACCTTCTTGAAGCTCGCACGCTGGAATGGGGAAGAATTAAATTGACATCATGAGAAAGAAAAGCCAATGCCTACACTATTCGAAGAAGTAATCGTGTCTATACGACCTTTCAAGGACATGACACCGGACGTTAGTAGATCCATCCTTCGGAAACCTGCTTACCTCTTACGAAAGCGGCAAAGTCTAACCGCGTTTCTATTAAATTAAGGAGCGTCTCCATGGCACGGTCATAGTTGCTGACATAGCTTGAGTACATTTTAAAAAACGGAGCAGCTTTTTTGAAGAAACCACCGAAGGCCTGAGAGCCGCGTTGGAGCTCGGAAAACTGCTCTACGACGTGGCCATTGAAAATGAGAAGCTGCTCGATGTTCGAAAAAATCTCCTGAAGGAAAGAATTTGGGAGAGGAGGATGTGTCGACTCCGCGTTACCAGCGATCTCTGCGTTCCAATACCGAAGCGGCTTTATAAAGGTTTTGGTAAGAACCATCATTTGCTCCACGAATGATTTCTCACTGTCCAAAATTTCCCGTGCGACTTGGTCGCGGCGGCGGCTGCGAGAGCGTGGAGTGAGTGGCAAATTACTGGCACCATCGGTGACTGGCGGATTAGATGGGGACCATGATGGCACGCGTGTAGGTGTGGGGGGGTAAGTGTCTTCCCCGGCCGGCATTATGCTGGCAGTGGAGCAGACGCGCTTAAAGGGAACCGCACGACTGTCCTAGGCTCGCTCCTGATCACACCGCTGCTAAAACTGTCAAGGAAGGATACACAGACGGGAGCACTTCATTTGTGCACCATCTGCCCTGGGAGCTTTATGTCTCGTTCACGACATGAGTCGGGCTTCCCTTGCGCTGGCGATTTCATCGTTTTACTCGAAATGATTGCTTTAATTGTCCTTTACCAACGCGGCCTAGAGTCATTAAAGATATAAAAGGCGTCACATGAGATCGATTTGCGCGAGACGCGATTTGAAAGGACCCCTAATACCCACTACACACAGAACACATCCATCCCCCAACTGACCGCTTGCTCGAACCGCCAGGCTCCTCCGGGTATCAAAGCATAATGTTATTTATATCGTCATGTCCGGCATCTTGTCCCCAGGCACTGCGTCCACGGACAGTCCAAGGCGTGAGGTGAAGCAATAAAAACATATCTCACTGTTACTAAAACTTACTAATTATGTATTCAAACAAGTATTATTCCCAATATTCGATAACATGGATTCACGGATTGGCTCTTTCCAAAATTTCAAAGATATAAATTATCCTTTACGGGTCCAACCAAGAAAAAGACGACACAATACAAAGCAGTAACAAATCCC
The DNA here is from genome assembly GCF_000240725.1 of Microchloropsis gaditana. Lineage (NCBI taxonomy): Eukaryota > Eustigmatophyceae > Eustigmatales > Monodopsidaceae > Microchloropsis > Microchloropsis gaditana. The sequence continues at coordinate 113,823 of NW_005803938.1, forward strand.
CTCTTCATATTTTTTGTGTGGATTTTATGAATAATGAGTGCTAGTGAGACAAAGTACCGCTGAAGCGCTTTTGCTTACTCCTTCATTTCTCATACTATCCTCACCTCAGCTCTCAGTCATGAGATTTGAACACTACTACTTTTACGAATGAGTTTGGACAAAATCAGGCCAGGCCTCCACTTAACAGCACCGAAGTCAATCTCACCCTGGCCGGCCATCGAAGTGTCATCCGTACTTTTTCTCCCAGAACTTTTCGTACGGTTGAATTCATTGCTCGTGGAGCAATCGCTTCTTTCATCGCACTTCTCAGTATCTCCATTATTACCCTTCCACCTTTCACTAGTGCTTCTCCTCCCAAAACTTATCTTACGGCTAAATATGTTGCCCTTCGAGCTATCACTTTGTTGACCGCGGATTTCAGTGTCTTTGCTATTTTCTTGTACCCTTTCGCTTGTGCTCCTTCTTCCAAGACTTTTCTTACGACTAAACACACTGACTTTCGAGACATTGGTAACTCGATCACGAATTCGAGCTTCATTAATCAAATCAGCTTTGTCTGCAGCGGAGAGTGCAGCTATGGGATTCAGATGTGTCTCCGCTCCGTCGTATTCTGAGGTTTGTACCGCGTCAAGAATAGCTTTCGCTGCTGTATGCTTTGAACGGTAGGGCTCATAATCATGAATGTCCATTAAATTACTTTGTTCCTTCACAATTGGATTGGGCAGACTTGTTCCTATCTGATGGTTTGTCTCTCGCGGCGGAGCAAGGGAGGCCTCAACACAGCGCGATATGCCCTTTTCGTCTATTCGTGTGTACTCGTACGATAAAGAGTGAGCCAAGGGAGAGCGCCTCCCACTTGGTCGCAAAGCTTTAGGACTAGCCATCGGACTTGAAGATATAAAAGGCGTCAACAAGGAAGTAGGACTCTGCCAAAGCTTGCTATTTCCACTCTGTGATCCGCCAATCGGGCGGAATACGGCTGCATCATCCAAGTTAGCGTTCAATTTTTTGTCTTTATACGTTGGGCTGGTGGGAGAAAGTTCGCGGGAGTGCTGCCGCAAGATTTCTGACAAGGGCATGTCTCGGGAGGATTGCCGAGCGATGAGTGGTGGTGGCGAGGAAACACCACTTGCACCAGATGGTACGAAGTCAAGTGAAGTCTGACGCATGATGAAAGGTGGATTTCCGTTTTCTCCCCAGTTCGACGTCGGGGAAGAGGACTGGCGCGCAATAAATGGAGATGACGGGGAAATAACTAGATCCCTAGAGACCTGTCGCATAATTGAAGGACTCCCGTTGCCACGCGACTGGTCTTCGAGACCGGCGCCAGTTACAGCAGACATAGTCGTAGCTTGAAATTCCTCGATTGTCTTGGCAGCCCGCTCATCGTCGTAGTTTCGCCCATGAGCGGCATAAGTAATCTTATCTCCGTGAGAACCCCAAAGTCGTCCAGCAATGCGGAGACCATTGAGAAAATCACGAGTTCCCGTGCTAGACATCTGCAGCTATAGTTCGAGGTAAATTTGTAGGGAAAACCCAAAAGATCTTAGAGAGCCGTGCGTGAGAGTTGAAGTGGCAAGCTGGCTAGCGCAGCCAGGGATCTGCATTAACGGTATTGCGCGGCGGCAGCCGTCGTATACTGCTCTTGTCAGGTTCCAGAGCAGAGGCTCCCCGGCGAAAAGAAAAAAGTCTATAATAAGTAAGGAAATTTTGTTTTTTTTTTAAAATGCTGTGATTCTATATGTGTTTAAATTCTCATTTACCGTGAGGATGTTGCAAATGCCACCTACCAAGCCGCTGTCCGAATTCAAACATTTAAATTAATTTGTCCGTGAACATGACAGGGGACATATGTCCGACTACAGGGAAAGACATTTTCCTGAAAAGTTTCTAGACTTCTTCTCACCAATGTACGAGGATTTTCCATACACATTTTTTCCCCATCAGGATACGAGCTCCAAAAACAAAAATGTCTGGGCAAGTAGCGTTGCGTTGTAGCATATTCCCTTTTTCAGCCATCTTAACCTCTTTTGTCTCACATTACAATCCACATTGCTAAAAACAAGATGACGCTCCTCTCTTTAAAGACGCTGAGTTAAATATCGATCATTCAGTGCAGCATATCCCCGCCTTTGGCTCTCCTCGCGAACGATGGATGACACCTCACGTAGCTTTGGAACCACCCCTCCCCTAAACTCCTTGATAAGTTCCACCGAACCATCCGGCGTGTCTAGGTAGACCTTAAACTCATGAGGGTATGCCCTAAATACCCAACCTTTCGTGACACGTTTGACAACGTAAATCGGCTCCCATTTCCCACCCTGTGCAATATCATAATTCAATGAAAAAGGCGCGTTGATTGCCACCACCGGTGCATCCGTTTTTAACCCGCTTGCTTTGCTCCATTGAGATCCCGTCCCCGGGGAAAGGGCGAATATAATATCATTTGCGCGTGATGCGGCCTCCACGTCCAGAGCATTAATGCGCGTAAGCATAGCCTTGCTAGATATTTTTATGATATTTGGGTCCACGGCCCCGTCGTATGTCAAGATCAGCGTACGTTTGCCCGTCTTGCCAGCAACTCGGCTGGCAATGTCCACGTTTGCGTAAGCCACACTTTGTCTCCTCAAAATGTTGTCAGGCCCTTTGAGACGAGCTGCCACCGCCTTATTATAATTCACTGTGAATCATTGCGACATAGGAACAGGTAGAAAAGAAACATCAGTACATATTCTCAAAAATTTGCCCTGAGGCTTTTTTTAAAAAAGAAAGGGGTCCTTCAAAAAGAGTGTGAAGGAGGACATAAATGGATACCACGAGATACTAGGAAGCTGAACGCAAGGTGGAAAATCCCAAACATTGCACTTACTATTAAGCTCAGTCCCAAATTCACGCTCTTCCATGTTAGGAAGGGGTGGGAAAAGCACCTCTGAAGTCTTGACACCTGAGTGACGGTGTGTTATGCGCAAAATGTGAAAAACATCGATTAAATACAGTGCCATTCATTACAAGTACCTCTTACCGTCTCTGACCGCCGCATTTATGGCGGCGGAGGCTTGATTGACAAGGGTGTTATCAAACCATCCGCCATACAGCTTGGGCAAACTGGGCCCTTTATCCACAAGCTTCGAAGGTGGCGGCGTGGCAAGGGTACTGCGCGATGTGCCTGTTGACGACGTTGAGGCCTGAGCTTGTGTGGCCCAATTTCCGAAGAATGCCAGACTGTGAGGTCTCATGCCCTGGATGCTGTTGGAGCTGCCCGCCAAATGACAATGCCCTCTCAACGTCACTGCTAGAATCACTCCTAACTGCAAAGGTAGAGATATCCAGCCGCTACTGGAATGCATGCTGCGGGGCAGAGGAACAAAATAGCCGTCGATTGAGCGATGCGCCTGTGATAGAAATTGGCGCCCGTAGACACAGGGACAATGTACAGATCAAAAACATCCACCGCCCCATTTGCGACATTGTAAAACAAAAAAACAAGAATATTACCGACGGGAGCGGACAGTGGTGGCAGCTGTGTGCTCATGCGCCTTCTTTATCTTCATCCCTCGCTGCATTTCCCCCGCCGCATGCGCCCCGCTGGGAGGGCTTGCTTCTTGACTGCGTGTCCTTGCTCCCGTCTGGCTTTCCTTACCCTCAAAATGTATCACTTGGATGTTTTGAGACTTTAGGCGGCTCTCTTTATATCGTCGCTGTATATAGTCTTGTAGTGGCGGGGGAAGTGCTCCGACGACAAGCTCTCAGGCTAGGCTAGTGACACAGACGCTGGATGTCTATAATGGCAACTCGGGTTTCGCAGAAACATCCACGCCCAAAGCTTGCTCCTGTTCAAGCCGGGTGAAGTTTTTGATTCGAGGCTTCCCACATTTTAGAAAATACGTTTCACACACAGGTTCACATGCGGTGATTCAGCGGATGTCCAACAAGTACCTGTCTCGGGTGCGATGAGCAACTTGATTCCGCCACAAAGCTTTGTGTAGGCTCAAAGGTCCAGGACGCATCTTCACCACTAGCTCTCCATTGCTCTCTACCTTATTGGGCCAGCGCTGCCTGCTATTCTTTGCATGAGCTCTGGTCGTGTCCGAGCTCCCTTCTCCTGTTTTACTACTTGCATGCTCACGCTGTTCTGCAGAACAGCAGGAGCTGCAGCCCACGTTTCTTTCCTGACATCGTCTCAAAGGCCGTTGTCGTCCTCCCATTGTAACAGTCGGATTTTGTGCGGCAGCAGCCGGATGCTCAACATGATGAAGGCCGCTGCCGGGGACTCGTCTCAATTGAATCGATTTGTTGACGTGCATTGCCATATTATCCATGAGCAATTTGCTGGAGAAGAAGACGCCGTGGCTCAAAGAGCGAAAGAGAAGGGACTGGAGTACTGTGTGGTTAACGGATTGGAGCCGCAGTCGAACCGAGCCGTGCTTAAGCTTTGTGACCGTCACCCTAGCAGCCTCTTACCGGCCCTGGGCATCTATCCGCTCGATGCAGCCTGCAATGTAATCAACCCTGAGGCTTGGAGAAACCCTTTTCCACCCCCCGACAAGTTCGATGTAGACGCAGAGGTGGAGTTTATCGACCGGATGTGTGCAGAGGGCAAGGTGGTGGCCGTCGGGGAGTGCGGTCTGGACGCTTACTATTGCACAGATCCCGTCGAGTTTGCGGAACAGGAACGCGTGCTCCGGAAGTTGATAGTGGTTGCCAAAAAGCACGATCTGCCTCTGATACTGCACACACGCAAAGCTGAACTTCGGACTTTCGAGATTTTGCAGGAGATGGGTGTAGTCAAGGCAGATTTCCACTGCTTTTGTGGAAAAACAAAACTGGGAAAAAGGATAGCTGAGGCTGGATACTATCTCTCGATACCCTCTGTGGTTGCGCGAAGTGAGTCCTTCAAAAAGCTCGTGAAAGAAGTCCCCTTAGATCAACTCTTAACAGAGACCGATTCGCCTTACCAGGGCCCCGAAAAGAACGTGCGGAATGAGCCCGCCACTGTCCCTATCGGCGTGCAGGCCATGGCTGAGGTTAAAGGCATTTCATTGGAGGAGGCCATGAACTCTATACGGGAAAATTTTCGACGTTTGATGAGGAAATAAGTTTGCAAGAGCAACTTCCTACCGTGACGCGGATTTCAAAGTTATCTCGCGAGCGGAAAGAATATCGAGCTCCCGCTACTTTTTGTCTATCGCATTGCTTGAATCTAAGAACAATCTTTGTTTTTTGAAAGGAAAAACGTCGCGTCGGAAGTCCGATCGTGCTTCTTGATTCAACAGGAGCGATAAGTTTCCCGCTCCCTGCAGGTCCCGATTCCTGAAGAAGCAAACAATAAACCTCAAGCCGATCAACCCACAGCATTTTCTCAGGACTAGTAGATACATTGAAAGTGTGCTCAGTCAAAATCACTTACACGTGCCTTGATCTGTTATGTCTAATCAACTCTATCTTAAAGCCCACGACTTACACAAAGGTCAGAAAGATGGGAGTCTGGGTTCTCCTTTTACCATTTCAAACAATTCATGCCCTATGACTGTGGTGACTTAATGCTGTCATTTCCATCTTTACCATTTGCTATCTATATTTGGCCGATGCGAACCCGACTTCCGCGGTCAAATCGACCTCGAATGGGATGCAATCTCTCTGAGGAGGGCAAGCTTGTCATTCCCCCACGCCTTATGACCCCTGATCCCTCCTCCCTATTCTTTGCCTGGGGATTGCCCATGTCTGTCAGTGCGGCCGACGGGACGGCC
>NW_005803937.1:0-118262 GCF_000240725.1 Microchloropsis gaditana
TTGATGCGCACGAGCCCGACGGCGGCTGTGCTGGTGCTGGCGCGGGCCGGTGGCTTTGCCGAGCCGGGGGGGGGGCGACTCGGCGATCAGGACTCGCGCTCCGACTCCGGACCCCGCGCCTCTTCCAGCTCCGAGTCCCGCGACGCGCCCCTTGCCGCTCGTCTTCCTCGTCCGACGACGCGGTCGCATCGCTGCTGGCCCGCCTCCGGTGCCCGCCCTCGGCCGCGCCCTCCTCCGCGTCCTCCCGGTCGTACCGGGCAAAGGGATCCTCCTCCTCCTGTACCTCAGACGACGCCTTCAGGTCTTGCTCCATGCCATCTCCCGTGCTGTACCCATGCCCGACGGCATCGGTGCCCTCTTCGTACAAAATGTCCCACTCCTGGCTTTCGTGCGAACCGCGGTGCCCACCCCGGTCTACCCCCTCGTCGGTATCCCCTCCACCGGCTTCCTCGTATTCATCACTCCGTTCTCCCTCGCCATCACTGCCTCGATCCCAATTACCGCCCTTTTCATATATCCCTTGCGCATTCTGTTGCTCCGGCTCGGACGAGAGCTCACGATAGCTCCCGGTCCGCAAGGCTTGAAAGAGATGATCGACGAAGGGGACTGTGGACTGACCTAAATATAAACCCAATTCCCGCAGGCATTCTGCCCGCACCTCCGCTTCCTCCTTGTCTGCCGCATCCAGAAGCTGCAAGACGAATTTACTGAGAATAGCGGGACTCGTTTCGCTCAAGGGCCGAAGTTGTTGCTGCAACCATGCGTGCAACTTCTTCCTCGCCTCCCCTAGCGGCACGATCATGACCGCTGCTATACCCCTCCTCTGGCCCCTGAAGCTCCTAGATCCGCATCCGGGAGTCCTATTATTATTATTTTTGGTCCTGTATTTTACGTATTCCAATGAAGAGTGTGAGATCGTGTGGGTGCAAGAAATAGCTGACCGAAGGCCTCTTCCCCTGCATCCCCACCATTGGGATGTCGCAGTACTCCATTGGAAAGTTGACGCGAGATGACCAACCGGACATAATCGAAGAGCAAGGCATGACATGAAGTCAGTATGCAACTTCTCGTTCCCACATAACCCGCGACGAAAGAGCTTATGCTGTCATGCTTTTGTAGTGGCGGGCGCATGGCGAGCCTGGCTGTGGCTAGAGACGAACCCGTCTAGCGATGTTATCTCCTCCCCCTCAAGCCATCTTTTTATACATTCAATTTGGCTGATTCTGTCTGATTCGCAACCATGTCACGATTCTGACGGGAAGAGATGGACGGCGGGCCATATGTGTTGGATTATCATGCGACTTCCGGCCTTTGCAGGCCTTTCCTAGTCTACTTGTCTCTCGCGTTTGGCAAGGCGATGATGATCTTCGTTTAATGCCGGTACACACCCTCATTACACCACTCCTCGGCAACAGGCATCCCTCTGAACATGACTTGGCTGGGCAAGAGTCGCCGGGTCGTTCACTTGTGCCTCTTCCCCAATGGATTGCGCGCCGGTACTGGGAAGTCGAGAAGCTCTTTGGGTCGGCTCCTGGAGCACGGACCGCTTCCGGCCTCACCAGTATTCCCGCACGGTAGAAGAAGCATTAGCTGCGGCAAAAGAAGCAGCAGGATTTCAACGTTCCCTCAGGTATCGAGACTAGCCTGTTTCCAACCAGGAGCAGCCCCGCTGTCCTCTCCGCAGCGTTTGTTCAGCTCCTTGCCGCCGCACCAAGTGGTAGGCCTCCCCGCACTCTCTCCCACCATGGAACACGGAACCATCGCCTCATGGACGAAGAAGGAAGGAGACAGTTTCGGCCCTGGTGATGTGATATGTGAGATAGAGACGGACAAGGCCGTGGTCTCCTTTGATGCTCAGGATGAGGGCATTCTTGCCAAGATTCTTGTCCAGCCAAGTGCCGGAGAAGTCCGTGTCGGGCAACCTATCATGGTCACAGTCGAGGACGCCGCCAATGTGGCCGCCTTTGCCAATTTTTCCCCCGACGCGGCAGAACCGGCGCCCCCCAAGGCAGCCGCCCCTTCCCCCGCCGCCTCCACGCCTGCCCCTTCGACGCCGTCTCCGCCGCCCTCCCCCCCTTCCTCCCCTCCGACCTCGGCCGCCGCCGGCGTCTCCCTGCTGGGTTATCCTGGCCGCGTATTCGCCAGTCCGCTGGCCAAGACCCTCGCGGGACAGCTCGGTCACGACCTACGTGCGATCCCTGGCACGGGACCCAACGGGCGGGTTTTGGCAGCGGACGTGCGCGAATACGTCCCGCCCGTCGTCGCGGAGAGGCCCACTGAAACGATTCCGGCCGAAGCAGTTCGGGCCAGCGCGCCTGCACACGCCTCCACCGTGGAGAAGGTGGCCGGTGCCCCCATACACGGCGCGGGGTTCACGGACTACCGGGTGTCGGAGGCGGGGCGGGGAGTGGCGGCGCGCCTGACGGTGGCCAAGCAGACCGTCCCACATTACTACCTGACTGTGGACCTGGAGCTGGACAAGCTCCTGTCCTTGCGAGAGACGCTGAACAAGGAGCTGGGCGAGAAGGAGATGGGCCTGTCCGTGAACGACTTTCTCTTGAAGGCGGCGGCCTTGGCGAGCAAGAAAGTCCCGGAGGCCAACGCGTCCTGGCACGGCGACTTCGTCAGGCAATACCACGCCGTAGACGTGAACTTGGTTCTGGGTGTCGGAGATGGGCTGCTCGCTCCCGTCATCCGCAATGTGGACAGCAAGGGCTTGCGGGCCTTGTCAGCCGAAGTGGCTGGGCTTGTAGGCGGCGCAGAGAGGGGCGAGCTGTCAGAGGAGGCGCTCCAGACTGGCACCTTTACCTTGATCAATGTGGGTATGTACGGTGTGAAGGCCGTCGCGCCGATCGTCAGCTTGCCCCAGGCCTGTGTCTTGGGCGTGGGGGCAATCGAAAACCGGGTGGTGCCAGCCGCCGCGCCTCTGAAGGGGGAAGCAGCGGGGGAGGGGGAGGGAGAGGTCTACCGTGTCGTGCCCGGGGTCACAGTGACGTTGAGCTGTGACCACCGGGTGATTGATGGTGCTGTAGGTGCGCAGTGGCTGAGTGCCTTCAAAAGCCTGGTGGAGGAGCCCATGACTCTTTTGTTGTAGCACAGGGAAGGCGTTGTAGGCTTCGGGAAAGGTAAAAAGGCATTTGAGGTGTGAGGACGCGGATCAAGTTTTGTTCAGGGACATAGGGACGGTATACACCCGTCGAAGCAATTGGAAAGGACCACGTTGACGTCGCACAAAAAGAAAATTCTGGAACAGGGTCAAAGCTATGTGCGACAATGTTTGCGCGGGGCTTGCTTGATCTGTCAACACGCGTCTGGGATTTGGCTGGAAGCCTCACGTGGATGGTGTGTGCTGTGAACTTGTTCTTCATCTTTACCTCTCCGGGAGAGTTAATGGATTCTTCCTTCTCAGTCGCCTGGAGGCCGTGGGTCATATGCACATATCACAGAGCGGGAAATATTTCAGCTTGCACGTTTCTACCCACAAGCAGCACAATTCCACGACGCGTCTCACCTCGAGTTCGCATGTTACGTGCTTATATGTTCAGTCTGTTTGTTGACACCCTGCGGTACTCAGATCGAACTTCGAATTCCTCTTGCTTCGCACCTCTGCCACACTAGGCTCCCCATAAATTCCTCCGGCCCCCTTCTGGCGCACCTCCCATTCCCGAGAAAGCCTTAAGAACACCTGAAGCAGCACTTAGTGGAGATGCATCTCCCCACGTGTTACGTGAGGCAACCGACCCGTTCTTATACGCATTCCATCCGCCTTCCCGCAAAACCGCCCCCAGACACACGAGCAAGACGAGAAAGCAAGGTACAAAGACGCCGTCGGACTGAGACATGCCCACCACCACTGCTGAGATTCCCAAGGCCATCAGTAATATTATCGATCCTTGCCCCCCGCCTTGAAGTAAGACGACAGTAAGAAGTGCGGTCAAGACTTTGCTTGTGCGCGGGGAGGGCGTTAGTTCAAGGATCGCTATCAGGACCGGTTGCAGCAAACCCTCAACCAGCCACAGTACCACTAGTGCCAGCAAGCCGTTAAGTACCACGGACCACAGGAGCATTTGGAACCCCTCACTTAAATACGAGCGACCCTCTAAACGGGGACTAAATCCGTCATCCGGTAGCGAGTCTGCAGTGCGAAAGAAATATGTTGGACGACGACGTTGCGCAGCATTAGTGTCGGCCGATCCGCTGACGGTAGAGAGAGTAGTGCTTGTGGTGGCAGTTGTTGTTGTTGCAGTGCTGTTGTCTGCGGAGAGACTCACTCTGGAGTCCATGTGACTTGGTGGAATCGAGCCTGGTAGGAGTATACGAGTCTAGGGGGAAAAGGTTCCGAAAAAAAAGGATCAGCAATCAGGAACACAATTCTAAGCTTCCATGCTCCGGGTGAAAATTCCCCAAAACACTGAAAGCAACAAAAACACACCCACAAAGGACTCCTGAGCATTCATGTGCAGGCTCCACGGGACGCAGTATATGGCCCGCGGCCGACGGGCTTGTATCAGCCCCCTGTCAGGCTGCTATTGCTCATGCTACCACTCGGAAGCAAAAGACAGTTTCTAGCCAAGCCAACGCGCGAGTCGCGTTATTGCTTGTCCATCATCAACGTCCACCGTCCTTCCCGCTTGACGCCCTGGCGTGCGCGGTAGTTGTCGTGTGCATGTCTTGCAAGTCTGGGGATCAACGGCTTCGGAAATTTTCAGGGGGTACGGTCGCTCTGGTCAGCACCCTGCCGCCCCCGTCTTGCCCCGTGCTTAATCCTCCCTCTCCACGTTCACCATTCCCACCGACGCAACCACACTGATCCCTCAACAACCATCACAGGAGACGAAGATGTCTGCTAGTCTGGGCTATCAAGCCGCGCGAAGGCTCATCCTGGGCGGAGCCACCAGGTACGACTTAACTCGAGCGGATAGGAAAGTCCCCTCATTGAGAGATGCGGGGCTGCGCATGTGCGCTTGCGGGGTCACTTCTTGAACTATCCATTCCTTATTCTTCCTGCCATTTAAATGTCGTCTGACTCATCGTCGCCCTCTCTGGCCGGTGGCTTTTCCCAACTCCAGGATGGTCGCACGCGGGATGGCGTCAGAGAAGGAAATTGCGGCACGCATGAAGTCGACTGCAGGCATCAACAAGATCACCAAGACAATGAAGATGGTGGCAGCTTCCAAGATGCGCGGCGATGAGGACCGTCTCAAGGCAGGGCGCCCATTCCAGAAATGGGTGGATGGCTTCACCCCACCCCCGGTTTTGCTGGAGGACTTTGCCAAAAGCCTGGACAAGCTCCCGCAGAGCAACCTCCTCGTGATCATCACCACGGACCGAGGCCTCTGCGGCGGCGTCAACTCGTCCCTGGCCCGTGTCATGAAGCATATGGTTCCGGCCTTGGACAAGGAGAAGAAGGACGTGCAGCTTTTCATCGTGGGGGACAAAGGACGCGCCACCATGGGGCGTCCGCTGGGTGAATTTATCACACAAATCAATTCCGACTCCGGGACCCCGTACAATTTCTCCTTGGCCGCAGCCCTTGCGCAAGACGTGACGCAGATCAAGGCGGACGCGGTTCACGTGGTTTTCAACCGGTTCCGCTCGGCCATCGCCTACGAAGCCACGGTGAAGACGCTCTACCCCCCTGCGGCCTTGACTGGCGAGCCCTACGTGGAGTACGAATTCGAGCCCGACACCAAGACGGAGGTGCTGGACGATATGTACGAGATGGCGATTGCCACTACCATGTTCACCTCCATGCTGGAAAGTGCGGCGGCCGAGCAGTCTTCCCGAATGAATGCGATGGAGAACGCGTCGAAGAACGGAGAGGACTTGATCAAGGAGCTTTCCATCCAATACAATCGAGCCCGGCAGTCTCGGATCACTACCGAGCTTGTGGAGATCATCTCGGGGGCTTCGGCTTTGGAGGGCTAGGGAGAAGATTGGCGGAGAGGAGAGGTTTGAAACTGTCTAGTAAAGAGGGAGGAGGAAGGAGGGAGGCCTTGGAAGACTTGTCCCGGCCTTGGTTCGATTAAAGGGAGGAGTTAGTAGCTGCAGTATCTTAGGGACCGTCTCTTGCATACAGGATAGGTGGCACAAAGAGGATAGAGGTGCCTTGTGGGGTAGCCAAGGGCGGGTGGGGCGTTTGTCGGGGGAAAAATGACCGTCCACGTGGTTGGCACCGGCGAAGCGCAAAGCTATCTTGCGAAAACGAAAAAAGAAACAACGGACAACCAATCCACTCAGCGCGAGAGATCCAGGCGTATGTATGGGGTCGAATGAGGCGGTTATTGTTTCGGAGCCCCTGTGCTGTTCAGTCTCCTGACCGACACTATTGACTACCGAAACGTGTTATTGCACCCCGAATCCGTTCAGCGCTGGACCAGCGTGCTCTAATAATATACTTTGAAATGAGAAGGTCTCGGCCCGGCGCCCGGACACTCACCGCTCCTCTCTTCTTTACAACCAAACCCAAACCTCTCCCACCCAGCTTTCTTTCGGCACCCTAGGAAAAGATAAATTCTGCCTCCCCGCCATGTATATATAGTCCAGCGAATACTGACAAACGTCGAGGCTTTCACCTTGGCATCGAAGCGTACTTTTGCCATCCACCTGCATAATCCGTGTGGAAGGACTCTCGCCTCCACACCTCGCAGCTTAGAATGTCCCACTCCCTTTCATGATCTGCAAGAATTCCTCTTCGTTGATGCAGCCATCCCCGTCCCTGCACATGTTTGCATGGATCAAGGCGGTTGCGTCCGACAGTAGATCAAGGCGGTTGCGTCAGACAGTGGACTTCACCTTCGTGCCCCTCATACCCTTGGCCTTCCCCCTGGGACATACATACCTGTCGAATTCGGCAACCATGGCTGCCAGCTCATCTTCCGACATCTTCTCCCCCAATTGTTTGGACACCCTCCTCAGGTCTTGCACGCTGATAACGTCCTTGTCGCCGGCAAAGAGCAGGAAGGCCTTTTTCATCTCCTCGAGCGGATCGCGGCGCGAGGCCATGTCGGTCATGACTTCCAGATAGGTATCAAACGATACCATGCCATGGTTCGTCGGGTCGATCTCTCGGACCAGGGCCACTACCTCCCGTTTGGGAATGTTGAAGCCCAGAGCCCGCATGAGTACCTGGGAGGGATGTCGACAGATATAGAGCAGGCGTCGGTGGTGCGACAAAGGACGGATCGGGAATGTCTTGTTCAAACCCAAAAAATAAGTATAACCCCGAGCCTTACACTAAATGGGATCTTCATTATCGTAATCATTAGCATTTCAGTCACGCTAGTATAAGTCAGTTCCAAATATTCCAAGACCTACACAGGAATTTTGAAGTCAAGAGGGTGGCGCCTCGAAACAGAGTAGAACAACAAGAATATATTGACACACTTAGACATTGGAATGTACCCGAGAACCGTACCTTGAGCTCATGTAGATCAATTGCTCCTTTACCATCCGTGTCGAATAGTTGAAAACTGGTCGTGAATTCTTCTTTCTGCTCCAGCGTCAATTGATACCGGCCCTTGCTCTTGGTTGATGGCATTTGCAGATTACCAAGAGAATGGGTCAACATGCTCATCGTCCTCCCCACAAACGCCCAGCTCGTCGACTGACATGGGATCGAAAGTGAAGTTTGAGTGAAGCAGTGAGAAGACAGGTAAGACCGCGACAGAGTACGTGTCAACCCAAAAAACGACGTCGACGAGCCTTCCCTGTCGATCTTCCGCGTGCAATGCATTCGTTGCCATAAACGTGTGATGATTTTGTTAATTCCCCGTCAGTTCAACATACAAAGTGAGGCAAAAGGCACAGTGTTTCTTGCTGTGCGAGGGTTGCATCGCGCTCGGGAATGCAGAATGCTTCCGAGAGCGATACCCCGTGGAAAGTTAACCAAAAACCCCACAGCCCGCACAACGTACTCACGCACAAGCGTGCCATGCATTCGTACGTTGTGCGACCGTCGCAGAAGCACCACCAAATATTTTCCGAGAATTTGCGAACTTCAATGGTCATGAATATTAATTGCCCGATGATTTCTCCTCGCATCCAATATTCATTTGGCGTCCTCGAACTCGCGAGCCGACGGGCGAGGGAAAGTGGAAATTACGTAAACAAGGAAGAGGATTAAGCGATGGAGAAACGCGCTGCCCGTCCAATGCTCCAATGTGACAAGCGGGCCTTGGCAAAGCTTGCGGGGCTCGTAAGAAGAAATCGTGCCACCGCACGCAGACGTGTGTTGAGTGTTACTATCCTGTCAAACTCACAGCACAATCCGTCCAAACCTCTGTTGGTCAGAATGGCTTTCTTACGACAGGGCGCGCATTTTTTCACGGCCACCACCAGGAGAACAAGGTGGTGTTCAGGGTTAGGCAAAAGCCTGCAGACACAGTGCTTCAGGTATGCAGGGGCAAATTGGAGGCCAAAAATTAGGCTTGTCCAGTGACGGGCCGAGGACATTTCGTAACTGGTGTCGATGTGCCAAAAAGCTGCACGAATCATGTTTCACTCGTAGAAACCTGTGACTTCGTGCGATAACGTGGAGGCTTGGTACCTGTTTATCGCCCAGGGTGTATTGTTTTGTCAAATTTTCTCTCTCAGGTGTCATAATACCGAGGAAAGTGTGGCACCATGGATACTCTTTGTCATTTTGGGAATATTTCTATATCTTCATGGACACATGTCATAGACTCAGTCTCCATGTACTCTCACATCCATAGTTCCAGCTTGAACCGTCTACCAGTGCCGAATCAGCCCAGTTCTCTTTCGTACGGCCCGCTCTCGGCAATCTTATACCGATTGTTCCCAGGTCCCCGTCTAATACCTTCAGACAGTTGGGTGGAGGAGTTCGATTGCCTGAATCGCAATGCTAGGAGAGGAAAGAAGGCAAACCATGGGAAGAGGCCTGTGAGTTCCGTGCGAAGAAAGCGGAAAACCCGCACCTTCGGGCGGAAAAGCGGGTAGTTGGATGGGAGCAGGCCAGGCACACAGTAATGACTAGAACAAGGATTCAAAATGATCAACATCAACTGCCGCGGAAAATAGTCAGGTTGGCTATGTCTTAATTTTTTTTATTTATGTTGAGCACCCAACCACCGATCTGTTAATCTGAGTAAATAAAGGTATGACAACGCTACGTCTTGTATGTACATAGCTTTCCCATGTGTTCCCTTGCCGCTCTAAGCGAAGACTCCTTCAATGATTGGAAGGAGAATCAAATCTTTGCGACTTCCAGCACCCTGCGTGGCGCGTATGCCTCCGGTAGTCTTTAATCATTAAAATGACCCACTGGCATTCGTACCTCCACCTTCTTCTCTCTTTCCCGAAATGCACACCGCGGCGTCCCACCTTGGGTGACAGTCGTCACTCCTTGGTCCCATTCTACCGCGCCGTTTCACACAGGCCGTCAGTCTGCGTCTAAGAACGGGCGATCCAGCAAGATTATTGTCATTCTCGCCAATTCATTCTCAAGTGGGGCACTCAAAGCCTTTTTTCTTGCAGTACGCTTTGAAGTCTGCCTGTTAGAAGGAGTGTATTCGTCCATGGGAGGGTGACCAATCAATTTGTGAGATGAGTTATCGCGGTTTGTGCAGGGCCTCCGATAAGACATGGAATGGATAGCATGGGCATGGAAAATGTGCCTCTGCGAGTAGCAATTAGCTTTAAGTAAGTCTTACTGGCTGACTGGAGCACATCAATATCTGGCGTGGCCTCCGTGGACACAGCATTTACCTCGGTGAGTCTGTACCCCCAGTGCTGTAGCGTCTGCCGGATGACAGGCGAGACATTCACGTCGTCGAAGCGTTTCCCCTTCCTGACGATCTGATTCATTAGGTTCGTGCGAAAACGCCCTGTTGGTCCCATTACTTGGTTAAAACGACCGATTTGCCGGGCGTCGTCTTCCGAGCGCCGGCCAAGGAAAAAGCGGCAGTACCTAAGCGAATGCAGGGGGAAAGGCCAGGTGACTCTCACGACAAGTCCCACTCACACAGTCTTATCTCCCCTTAAGTTTATCAAAGAGAGGTAGCTTTGTGGCGGGATGACAAATGCTGGGAGCAACAGGCCCTGCCTTACCATTGAAAGGCGCCGTACGGATCGACGGGTGTAATCCACCCGCTGCTCTCCCACATCTCCAGAGAGCCACCGCATTTGACCCCGTACGTGTTGATGTCGGGCCGGTAGGTTTTGGACGTAATCATGCGCTTCATGTCCAAGCCTTCAAACCAGTCGCTGGGGAACTCCTTGTGGGCGTCCGAGTAGTCCTCTCCCGTCACTGAGCTGTGTATGGGACGAAAATACCCTCCACCAAAACTTCCCGCACGCAACACTTCTTTCGGCGTGAGATTCGGCAGAAATTCCGGGTGGTCCTTAAAGTGGAGCACGCCTTTTGAGTCTCGCGAAGGTTCCTGTTGACGTTCTGAGAACACTTTTGGAGTGTCACGGCGAGGTTTCTTGTTCTTGGTAGTCTCCGATGCTCCTGCTTCTTCTTGCACGACGACGTGTTCCTCGTTATAATCCACTGGATCTCGTTTTCGAGATGACTTCCTCTGATTTTTCGATGACGAGTCTGTCGATTCCTTGGCGGGCTTGGGGTCTTGAATCGACTTGGCGACAGCTTCAGCACCTTTCTTCGATGAGGACGATGACGATGATTTGCTGGACGGCATTATTGTCCAACCACCACGTGCGCTTGCTGGATATTTACCCTTTGTGCCTGCCAAAGCGGGATTATGAAGCAAAAAAGATGAGGGCGCAAATGCTGACGTCTGCAACCCGCCTCTTGCGGACAGGGAGTAAAAGGTTGCCGAGGTGACCGGGGGAAAGGATGACAAGCGTCTCCACAAGAGGACAGCTGTAGAAAAAAAAGACACAGAAATGGTCCTGTGCGTGACGGGGATATGATGCGTCTTTTTTTGTGAATAGCACGAGATCTGAAAATTCCTTCGACTCATCTCTACAGGCGCTTGGCGGCGTTCTCGGCTAGTCATGTGCGACGGAGAAGGCACTGCCAGGCAGGGTGCTCACTGGGGAGGTTAAACTGATAAAGTTGTTGCTTTGTTTACGGTTTTCTTGGCCTTTACTGATGAGAATTAAATAAATTATATGAAAATCATATGCTTATTGTAGGCTACCAGGTGGTTTAAGAGCTATTTCAACTAGACCAGTATTGCACTATTGAGAAGGGTTCCACTAAATTCTCGAGCACGGAGAGAATGACAAGCTGAATTTTACGCGTAGCAACGTGAGATTTCAAGTTCTTAGGAAACATACTACGAGAAAGGGCTATTTTTGACATTAGTGAAAGGACGAAAATCACTCAGAATTTTGGACTAGAAAATTTATTTCCAGGTGTTCTTTTGATGCTCATTTCCATGTTCTACATGCGCATCGCATGGTCACCACGGGTAATGATGACAGGAGTAAGAAACTGTGATGCTGAATTGTTAGAGCAAGTACACATCATCTGAGGGTATCGACATCTACACTGCGGATGCCAGTCCACGTTCCGAATGGAAACGCGTGGCTTCCCCCACCACCCCAACCGAAGGCACTTATTTTAACAGAGAATGGAGCATATATGGTGACTTACAAAAGCAGAGACCTGGCGTAATTTGTTTGCTTATTCTTTATTGTTGGACTATTCGGGCCTCCAGGAAAGTCATGTCTCCTTTCCCCGTACCCACACAACCGACTTCATCGATATCCCGACATCACGTCGGAGTTAGGATTGTGACTCTCCTCCGCTGTAGACATGTGGTCACGCTTTTAACCGGTACGCATTATTTGGTATTACCTTCTCCTTTAACATCCCATATTCATTAGGAGCGCGACATAGCTCTAAGAAGCGTCGCCCTCACCTTTTCGACACAGGTCGATGCATGGCTGCTCTTTGCCTGCTCTTCCCTCCTCCCTCTCCACTTCGAGCCGCCCGCCCCCTGTTCGCCCCCCTTCCATAAGTTTCTTCGCCATCATGCCAGGTCTTTAATGAGCACACCCTTCTCGCACCCTATATCCCATTTCACAGCGGACTCCACGCCACTAGGACCAGAGGAAGACAAGAGGCCACCCCGGTCAGAGACACACCGGTGTACTAGACCCATCGTACCCGCCAGAGCATTTGGAGCCCAGCAATTCCCGCCATTTTGGTTCCTCACTTATCCTGGGATCTACACAACACTCCTTACTATTACTGCATGCGCAGGCTTTAACATCTTCCTCCCACCCCGCCTTACGCAGATGGCCGCAGCCCTCTGCTAAAATCGCGATTTCCTACACAAAGAGGACCTCCCCCTGCCATCCCCTCCCCTCTAGCCTTCCCCTATAGGGTCGGAAACATGCTCTTGTCATCAATATTCAGCCTGGCCCCTCCCCCCCGCCCCCCTCGCCCGCCCCTCGTCCCCCTCCCTTCCCCGCCCAGTCGTCCTCCTCTGCGTCCTGGCTCTCCCTCTCCCCGGCCTCGGCCTCGCCCACCCCTTTCCCCTTCTCCTCGTCGTCCGTCCCCGCGCCCACCCCTCCCGCCCCGCCCTCCGCGCTCCCCCCGAAACCCGGAGTCCCCCCCCGACCGAAAGCTCGCGTTCAAAAGCTGGCGACCCGAAGCCCTCTGCGCCGATGCCTTCCTCCGCCCCGCGCCCTCCTCCCCCTCTTCTTCTTCCTCCTCCTCCTCCCGCTTCACCACCGTGAGCTTCGACAGCTCCGAGCTGTCCACCTCCCTCTCCTTGGCCGTGCCGAACAGCTCGGCGTTCTTCCGCTTCACCTCCGCCATCTCGGCCTGGTACTCCGAGTAAGACTTGGTGGGAGGCTCCGGCTCGGGCTCGCTCTCCTCCCTCCCTTCGCCTTTCCTCCCAGACTCCCTCAATTTTCCATCCTCTCCCTCGCCCTCTCCCTCTCCCTCCTCCCTTTCCTCGTCCTCCGCGAGGGGCTCTATCGGCTCCACCGCCTCTTCTCCCCAGTTGAACTTTCCCGTTCCATTCCGGTGCTGCCGACGCCCGCCCCGACCGGTGCCATCCCGTCGTTCATGCTGGCGGTGTTCGTCTCGCGCGTGCTGTTTCGGTTCCCGTGCTTCCCTGCCATTCTCCTGCCTCCCTGCCCCCCCCTCACGCACCGACCGCCCACTCCCATGGCTCTTCTTCTCAGCTTTCCCGCGGGCGCCGGTCTCTACCCGCTTGGCAGCCCCCGTGGCCCCCGGTGCCACCGTCTCGAGCGCCTGAGGGGACCCTTCGTCGTCGTCCGCACCGTCCGCGAGGAGCGCGAAGCGATTCGACTGGGGGGGAGGTCGAGGAAAGAAGTAAACGGAAGTGAGGAGATTGATGGTGGTCAGGGCTTGGTTTCAGATGTTTGGCGCCTAATGCACCAATGAGGATGCAGGGCGGCTCGGAGCTGCAAAGGTGCATATGAGCAGCCTTTAAAGCGCAATTTTGCGATGTCGGTGAACATATTCAGAACGCCACACCAACATCTAACATGCTGGGAAGAATGACATTTCATTTGCGTGCAATCGACAGCATCAATTCCTTCTCAAATGCACAGTCCGATGACATTTTGTTACCTACCATGCTTTAGAAGGTGTGGCACTGCTCGATGTCTGCCTGTCCGAGTTATGTCCTGCACGTACCCTCAGCGGAGGAGAGGTCAGAACCGATGGAGTAGGCCCAGCCTGTGTCACGACGTCTTCTGGACAGATGAGAACGAAGCGTGAGCAAAGCAAATTGACATGAGAGTAAGAGGTTGACGGGCTCCCCTTTGAGAGTTGGTTAGAAATGGAGACGAAGGCATCGAATAAGGGCTAGATGATATCAATGCGTGTTGACAGTGTGCTTCTTCACATGCCAGCGCACGGTGGGAGAAACGTATTGGACGCAGGCACCACGCGATACCCCACGTACTTTGATGCTTGACACGGAAAACATAAAAACGAGTGCTGCTGCCCTTAAAGCCAATCTCATGACAGGAAGATGCATCGGAAAACGCCATGGACGGCGGGGGGGTGTCTGCTAGGGGAGGCCAGAAAGTGGCTTGAAGCAACTGCTCGACTCCAGCAAATTATTTATGTATCGCTCAAGAAAACGAGAAATAACCGAGCCACATACGACCGCGTGCTTTCGACCTCGTCAATCCGTTTTGACATTTTTACGGGCGTCTGTGGGTCTACTCATGCCGCATAATTATTCTCACCCGCGCCACACACGCGAATTTAGGAGCCATGCCAAGGGATGAACCTGTCGCGGATGCGTCGGGTCCCCAAACTAGCACGACAGCGCCTTCTCAACGAGAAGCCCCTTCACAGCCCTCCCAAGCACGGCCTCACCGACGACCAAATCGCAGTGGCGAACATGGTTCTCGGCGCACCCGTCAGCCACGCACTGCCGTTAGGATGTATGAACAATTGATCTCGGGCATTATTCGTCCCCCAAGACTTACGTACCACTTCCCCCGCGCATTGGGCCCCACGACCATTTCCTTCTCGGATGGAACAGAATGCCATCGCACAGACTTTGAGGTAGACAATCACCGCGGCCAGAAGCTAGGCTGCAGCCTGTGGCTACCCAGTGGCGCAAAGGCAGGAGGAAAGTGGCCTTGTGTTGTCTATCTTCACGGCAATTCAAGTAGTCGCGTTGAAGCAGTCCGTACTCATGTGCTGAACGCGGTCATGGCGACGGGCTCTGCTCTGGTCGGGTTTGATTTTGCCGGCTGCGGGAATGCCGATGGAGACTACATCTCCTTGGGGTGGTTCGAAGCGCACGACACGGGCCTGGTGCTGGAAGAGCTGCAACGCCGCGGCTGCGGTCCGATCGTGCTTTTTGGGAGATCGATGGGGGCCGTGACCGCCTTGCAGTACACCGTGAAGGCCTGTGCCTCCTCCCCATCCCCCTACGCTGTCCTCCCGGCGGGACTCATTCTCGACTCTCCCTTCTCCGGTTTCAAGCGACTTGCCTACGACTTGACCTCCAAGGGCATGGTCCATATCCCACGCTTTGCCACGGCCGCCGTCCTATCCTTTCTCCGGCGATCCGTGCGCCACCGTGTCGGTTTCGACCTGCTCCAGCTCAAGCCCTCTAAGCACGTACAGCGGTGTACCTCCGTTCCTGCTCTATTCTTCGTCGCGGAAGACGATGAACTTATCCCGCCGTGGCACGGGGAGATCCTGGAGAGGAGATACGGTGGCCCTTCCCTGGGCATTCGCTTCGTAGGGTCTCACAACACTCCTCGTCCTCCCATTGTGTACGCCCTCGCGAGTGTCTTCATCAAGGCGGTGACGGAGGGGCCGGCGAATCCGATGGCGGTGGGCCTGGCCGTCCGTCTGATCGAGAAGACGGCGGTGATGACCCGTGAAGAAGAAGAAGCGCGCCTGCGTGTCAAGGGCGAGCAGGAGGTGTCGCCTCAGGAGCATGACCTGGGCCGTGAAGTCCCTTGTGCTCAAGGCGAGAGGGAGCAGCATCAGCCAGAGCAACGGGGGCACGGGCAGCAGCAGGGAGCTCAACCCAGGAGAGGACAACGACAGGGGGCACCGCGGCGTGGACCTTTCTTCTATTACTACGAGGCTCAGGATGCAAAAAGCAAGGGGCTGCATTCGAGAGGTGGCGCCCTTGGTGGGGGCTGTGGGCAGGGAAAGGGAGGCCAGGGTCCCAGGAACAGGGGGGAGAGCCCGCGCTTTATCCACGCCGGGAGCCATGTCGTCACCAACATCACGGAAACGGCCAAGTCCTTAATTTCAGCATGGCAGGCAAGTGCGGCGACCCGAATGGTGGAGGCTGTGTTGCTGGAAGAAGTGATAGCTGTGGGTGTGGCCATCGTTCAGGCCAAGCTGCGTGCCCTGGTCTTGGCTGACAGGCCGGCAGAGCAACGGATACATACGAAAGCAGGTGCGAACGAAAGAGATGCTACCGCTGATGCAGGTACACCTGGCCTTGTCCCTGTCTGCCCGTACACCGAAGCTCGGATACTCCAGGCGGTAGCAGAGACCCAGCAGGAGCTCGCCCTGGCGAAGGGACGCGTCCGTGTCTCCGAGGGAAAAAAAATGACGGGCCTGTCTTCCAGGAAACCATTGGATGTATCGCTTACCACGTGGGAGTCTGTAGTATACGCGGAAGGCCGAGAGCATTGCCAACAGACACGTCGCATCCTGGGCGGGTTCGAGCGATTGTTGAACCGACCTCGCGGTCCGGCGGGAAGAAATGCTTCTGATGAGACCATACCCGTGATGTGCACACCCTCGATATCTGCAGAATCCCATATTGGCGCCACAAGAAGAGAGGCGGAGACAGCGGAAATTGCCGGAAACTCGGCATTTGCAACATTAGGCACCAGACTGTGCTGCTTTAATCCCCGCGACGTCTCCCTTTCAGTGGCGCACGATAAA
This sequence comes from Microchloropsis gaditana, assembly GCF_000240725.1. Taxonomy (NCBI): domain Eukaryota; class Eustigmatophyceae; order Eustigmatales; family Monodopsidaceae; genus Microchloropsis; species Microchloropsis gaditana. The sequence continues at coordinate 16,352 of NW_005803937.1, forward strand.
GAGTTTTGGGTTTTTCCAGTGGCCGAGGCATTTTTGAAATAAAGGGTGGTCACCTTATTGACGCACCTGTAAATAGGAATGCATTAACATAAAATGCCGACCAGGCGAGAGAAAAGCATCCCATGTTGGATAATGCCTCAAGTGGACCAAATCACATGAATTCTGTTCTTGTGTGTGAAGAATATGTTCTACTTCGATCGAATATACCAGTTATTGTGCATGTAGAAGCCTATCCTTGATAACGAAAAATGACCAATACTGCTTCCATTTGACTCGCTTACCATCCTCTCTTGTTCCCCTCACTCCCCCACTACTCCCAGGTGAAGCTCTCTACATTCCGAAGTCGCGATTGTCAGGTCTTCATATGTACATCACCCGTCCTGATACATGCGCCGTGTCGCTGCTGCTCTTGCCGCCCCCACCTCGACGAGCAAACGCATGTCTCCAACACCCCTCGTGGCCGTTGCCCAGCTGACCGCGACGGATGACCGAAAAGAAAATTTACGTGTGTGCCGAGACCTGGCGTTTCAGGCCAAAGCCGCTGGCGCGGGCTTACTGTGCCTCCCTGAGTGCTTCTCGTTCCTTGGAAGGTCGTGGCGCGAGACGGTGGCGGTCGGGCAGGCCTTGGAGGGCTCCGTTATAAGTGAGATGCGGGCGTTGGCCAAGGAACTCAAGCTTTGGCTGTCCCTCGGAGGCTTCCCTGAGGCGGTTTCTTCAGCCGAGCGCGGAGATGCAAAAGTCTACAACACGCATGTCATCTTGGACGATGACGGATGCATCCAGGCTCGCTACCGAAAAATACATCTTTTCGACGTCGATGTGCCCAACGGCCCAGTGCTGCAGGAGTCTCGATACACACTCCCCGGCGACAGAGTGGTAGTCGTCGACTCCCCCGTCGGCCGCTTGGGCCTCTCTACTTGCTATGATTTACGTTTTCCAGAAATGTACGAGGCACTCTTGCGACAAGGAGCTGAGATTCTACTTGTGCCGTCTGCGTTCACGGTGCCAACGGGGAAAGCTCATTGGGAAGTGTTGCTCCGGGCACGAGCGATTGAGACGCAGTGCTATGTGGTTGCAGCCGCGCAAGTAGGACAGCATAACGAGAAACGAGCCTCGTATGGACATTCTATGGTCGTTGATCCTTGGGGGAGGGTGTTATCGGACGCAGGAGGGGAGACGTCTCCGATTTTGTCGGTGGCAGAAATCGATTTGACAAAGCTCCATGAAATCAGGGCTAAAATGCCCATCAAATCGCACCGACGGAGAGATCTTTTCTACGGCAGATTTCATGGCGGCGAATCGAGGTCGGATAAGTGGTAAGAGCCGGGCAAGTAGTTGAAATGAAGAGGAATAAATAAGAAGAAAGCGCACGCGCAAGTCGAGTTATCGCTGACGATGAAATTGAAAAACCTTGCCGACCGGTTAACAACTTCCTTTTTGTTTGTGCGAGTTGATTCGTTGCTCTTAGCCTTTTTAAATTATTGAGAATTTTCATGTCAATTTATAAATCACAGACCCGCCTTTGTGCAACCAAAGTACAGAGCCACCCTGACTTCCTCCACCTTCCACGATATCAACAAAAGTAATACCGGTCCGCAGTCTTCACCTTGGAGGGGGCGTGCTCTTCGCAGCAGCAGCAGGCGGGGGGGAAGGATGAGGTGTCGTGGGGGTCACTCCGGGGTGTGCGCCGGCCGAGTGAATGACACGGCCGGCCTTGTCCTTCCTTTCGATGACTGTTATTGGCTGAGTGTACACCTGGTAGGCCGGTACGAGAATCATCGCATCTTCTTCTGTGAGAAGACGGACGTAGCGGGAGTCGATGGACAGCACGGTGCCCGTGTAGGCCCCTACGCGGATTTTCCACCCCGTCTTGAAAGGCCTCTGAAAGACGAGGAGGATCCCGGAGAGAACGTTGGTGGCAATTTCTTTCAGTGCGAAACCGACTGGACAAGGGTAAGTTACAGGGAGCGTGTAGAAATCAGGGCGTTAACGTCAGAAAGGCGCTAGGATGAAGGCATAACCCTGGGAAAGGGTTAAGAGCGACCAGAGGTGAGGCATTGGACCGTCCCTCATCAGACTCACCGATGAACCCTGAGACCCCCAGGCCGGCAATGATGGGCTTCGTGTCCAGTCCCAGCGTGCCGAGTATAGAGGTGATTATCATGGAGATGATCACAAACGCCGTAGCTCGGGCGATGAAACGGCTCAAGTCTCGGTCGTGGACGGCGCCTGTGCGCAAGAGGAAGGTCTCGAGAGGACGCGCGATGAGCAAAAAGTCCCGAACACCGCAGCAGTATTGTTTGAAGGAGACCCAGCTTCTCAGGGATTGAAAGAAACTCTTCATGTGCAGGTGCGGGTAATGCGGCGAATTTTGGTTTTCTTGTTTGCCATCACCCTGTCCAAGTGTGCGCTCAGCGGTCGCCACACTGCCACCCGTGGGATGGCTCACAGCAAGGCCTGCAGCGCTAGCTTGATCGCGCCTATCGGCAGAGTGATGCTTGAACATATGATAGACGGACATTCCGGAGAATATCGAGGGCGTGTGGCCCCCACTATTTTCTGTCACTTTGGCCAGATTTCCAACGGCATGAGCACCCCCGTGGTGACGGAATGGACTGAAGAGGAAGCCACCCTTGGGAATGTGTAGGTGCGGGGCGTGCATGTGTGGAAGATGCAGGCGGCTGCCCATACCATACTTCCTCGTGCAGGCGCCGGAGGTCGTTGAGACAGGCTGAGTCGCAGGAGAGGCAAGGCCGTTTGTGGATGCTCCTGGTCCTCTGTTTGCCACCACTGTCTTTGTCGCAAAAGCAACAAGGAGAGCTACGGCAAAATACGAAGAGGGTAGTTGACGCATCTTCAATGAATGGAGGTGATGTACCCCAGCGTACTTGATTGATGGCCTTCTTCTATACCTTGCCTGTGTTTCTGCATTATGAGGTTGAAGCATTTAACAAGCAGCGCGTGGGAAGGAACATGGTACACAGTAAGAACAAGTACTTCTTACTGCCCGTCACTCGGCAAGTATCACGAGCGATGGCTTCCTAAAAAGACAAAATCTCCATGCAGCCCAGTGCATGCTTGCGCTCCGCACCGACAAAATATATAGCACACATTGGACACGTCCACACAAGCATTTTTAACATTCCTCGGGGGCAACGATAGCAAACATATGCTTACATCCTGGCCTGTATGGCCCATTGGCGACGGCCTTGAATGCGGAGGGACGTGCACAGGATGGCAGCGTAACGACGTTGCAACTGACTTAGATACAGCACCGCATGCATTTCGCATTCTCTTTCCTCGAAAGGTGTTTTCTCAGGTTTTCCTACAACCAGGCTGTTCGTCCACCTTCGAGAGATGCCTAGTTCCTTCGCGCTTATTTATTACCTCCCCTCCTGTACCCTTCACGATGCAAATCCCCCCCCCTTGCGCAGCTGGTTATCTTATAGAGCACTGGCAAGGCGTACATCAACGGAAAAAAAATGAAGTCTAAAGTTCGCCGCGTTCATGTTTCTTTCGGCTGGTTTTGACGTGGCAATCTCACAGTTGTTTGTTCCGCTACGAGCCTTCACATTTCTTCCATTTTCCCACTGCTCATCATCACAACTCTTCCATTTTCTCTCTTTGCTCATCCACATTGGCCATTTTGTCCTCAAAATCCCGAGAAAGTAAAAGCGCACAGTTTTGGGCCGCAATTGCAGATATTTCCATGGCACTCACCGCTGTTTCCAGAGCGTTCACGTAACAGATCCTCTCTCCGGGCACGACCAGAAAGGGGGTCATGGCTTCGGGCGGGTGGTAAGAGGGGTAGGCTTTCCATTTACGGTGGTGGAGCAAGCTCCACCCAGTGAAGAACATGTCATCCAGAAATGAGTCCGTGAGGAGGGCGGAGCTGAAGAGCTTGTAGATGCCGGTCCTCTCCGTCGCGTTGATCCAGACATGGAGGGAGAGGGAGGAGATGGGCACGCTCGAGTTCTCCACCACGTATACGGAGGTGGGGACGCGATCTTCGCGGGTCGTGGAGGGTCCAAAGAAGCCGGGGCGGACCCGGCCCTGTACAAAGCTGGCGTGGGTGGTGGTGAAGGCGGCGGGTGGGGGGACAAGGCGCTGGCCTGTTGGCGCTCGTCGTTGGCGCCCTTTTCCCGCTCAATCACACGCAGGCTCGAGAAGGCGAAGGGCGTCGCGACGATCACCACGTCGAACGCCTCATTTTCGCCCTTCTCCTTGTCCCCCTCTGTTCGGACGAGCCTGCCGTCGTCTTGGACAAGCCGATATCCACTTTCGGCGCCGCCTCGCACTACCTCCACCTCCCCCACCCGTACCCCCTGCAGCACGCGCGCCTCAGCCGCCTTCAGCATGGACACGGCCAGGGCGGCGTTGCCTTCTGTGAGGCTTACTACCTCCCCCGTCACCATGGGGATCAGGGAGACCAGGCCTGCCAGAGCATTCAGGTCGTTGTTTGCGTTGTAATTCACGCGCTGGATGGAGCCCACGAATTCGGTGACGAGCTTCGAGTCCGGAAGACCCACTCCTTGGGACGCCAAGTAGTCTCGCAGGCTTACCTTGGTCAAATGAAGGAGATCTAGAGCCCCCCATAGAGCTTCCGGCGTCTCATATGCGACGCGGACGGGGCTGCCTGCGGTACCTTGAAGGGCATAAATTTGCCTGAATTTCCTCAATGTCTGCCGCACGACACGTCGCAGCCTGAACATTCCTAGTCCGTATCGCCACAGTACCCGCATTGCCGTCAAGAAGCTCCACGAGGAGCTCTGAAAGACAAGCCGAGAGCCGTCCCAGATGCCCGATGTGCCCGCCTCGCTCTCAAAGACCGGCGGGGCGGCGTGAAGCTTCAGTGTGCGCACCGCCGTCATCAAATGCTCGTTGCCGGTGTAGAGGATTGAGGCCCCAATCTCTAAGGGCACCGTGGTGGTCGTGTTGATGTAGGACACGTTCTCGGCCCGGCCGCCCACTCTCGCGCTCTGCTCGATCACGGTTATCGTCGCATTGTTCCCCAACAACTCTCTCAAAAAATAAGCAGACGCAGCACCGCCCATCCCTGCGCCAACGATAGCTACATGCTGAGGTCGCCCAAACGTGCAAAAGAAAAGGACGAAAAGTGTGGTGGCCAGAAACGGAAAAGGTGGCATAGTTGTCCTGTGGGGGGGTAAAAAAGTGTGATGGTCAGGTGCAAGATATGGCGAGTGCCGAGGGAAGTATCTTGACCTCAGGTAGACATATACAGGCACAAGCACCGGCAGGTCTGCCCACAGAGACAAAAAAAGCGGCACACGCACACCATGTGGGTTCGACCCTTTTTTTCGCTTGTTTGTGGATTTATCATGTTTCTCATTGGCTTCTCCTTGGTCTTAAAGTGTCACGAAGCTGGCTTTTTCCGCCTCTTCTCAACCTCTCCTGCTGGAAAAGGCAAGTTGTCTGACCCATTTTTAATCTACATCATTAGACAAGGGGGCAGAAGAGGGAAAGTTGTTTATCAAGAGTATGCGGGTGACCTGCCCTACGCTGCCGACCATAGCCATGATGGTGTTGTCGGCCTCGAGGATGACTCAGGGTTTTCTGGTAAAAAGTGGGAGGCTTTCATCATCATCGCTCCCTGTGACAAGGAGATTTGCCGTCACGGTCGAGCCTAAATCGTCGGCTTCTCCAGATCTTTATCAGTGTCAGGCGGGGTTTACCGAGGATGAGAAAGAAGCTGTATTCTCTTTCGAACGCCGCCTTAAGGACTCCGGTATTGACGCTGAGGGACTGGAGCATGCCCTCTTTTGGCCACAAGGAGACACAGCCCCCTCCCGAGGTTTGAAAACAAACCTCAATATACCTTTGGGCAAAGTTTTGATAAAACTGCCTCGATCACAAGCAATTTGTTTGGATGAAGGAGAAAGTACTCCCTTCCCACAATGGGTTCCCCAAAAGCAATGGAAAAAAATGCCATGGTACGCGCAGCTGGGACTTAAGCTTGTCTATGAACGGAAGACATCCACAAGCGCGCTCAAAGCCGGGTATACGCAGCTCCTGCCTCCACCCGAGGGCATCCCTACCCCGCTCCATTGGCCAGAAGAGGACTTAAATGCGCTTCGAGGCGTCTATCCCGTCCTGGCGGGGAAAGTAGACCGACAACGACAACTGTGGGCGGGGCTCTACGACGCGTTGGGGAAAACACGAGCCGTACGGGAAGACATGGACGAGACCACCTTCGTGTGGGCCATGGAAAGCGTCCTGTCGCGGGCATTCAAAGGCACCTTTGGCACGGGTTTCAACAGTTTGGCGCCCTCCCTCCTCTTGGTCGCCCTCTTTGCCGGTATCTACTACCTTGACCAGGAGACGATTCAACTCCTATCTTACGCCCTCGAGGAATACCCCTACCTAGCGGTAATACCCGGCGCCCTAGTCTTGCTCCCTTCTCTCTTGGAATTTTTCCGATCCAAAGCAACCTATGTACTGGCGCCCATGATCGATTCTCTCAACCATCGCTCCACCGTCCCGACCGACTTGGACTACGACTCCGTGCGGCAACGCTTTCGTCTGAGTCTGGGGGAGGACTTCAAGGCGGGGCAGCAGGTGTTCATGTCCTACGGCGACAAGAGCAACGATGACCTGCTCTTTCACTACGGCTTCGTGGAGGTCGACGCGGCGGCCGACGTGTTCGAATTCGGGGATCTCCTGGACTGGCTGCTCGAAAACCGGGCGGGAATCGTCAACGACGACCGTGTGCAGACCCTGTTCAGTAAAGGGCTGCAGGAGAACGTGCGAAGCTGCCGGCTGGGGCGGAGGGGGCGGCTGGTAGACGAGAAAGCTCTGGAAGGCTTGCGAATCCTCTTGGCATCGGACGACGAGTTGCGGGCAGAGAACGCCATCACGGAGAGCATCATTCAGACGCCCATGTTTCTGACCTTGGACGAGTTTCAGGACTCTGTTTTCTCCAAGGAACTGCAGTCGCCGACCGAGCTGGCCGTCTATGAAGCCATGCTGGAGGCCACCTTGGAGCAACGGCAGCGCTTGTCCTTGACGCAGGAGGAGGAGGAAGAGCTGGGAAAAGCGGCGGCCTCACGAGAACGACTAGGGGCTGAGACGGAAAATGCGGAGAGGGCTCCTCGCTTGCTAACATTGGCATTCCGGGTGGAAAAATTGCGTCTGTTGGATGAGGCGATCGCGCGCTTTCGGAAACTCACCGGTGCCGAGAAACAGTTGTTGCTTCCTCCCAAAAGTGCGGCGTCGAAAAGTGTGTGAACGCATCCATACAGACGAAAGAGCCAGGTTCTCAGTGTAATTCTAACAACAAACCTTGGTAACGGATTGTAAGAGCGACATTTCGCCTATCGTACTTCTTTTTTGCAAGCTTTTCACGTCTCATCCAAACGGCTTGAACTTACGTGCAGCTTTCATCTTTTCTATTCGTGCCTTATCCTCCTCGAAGCGTGTCCGGAGGCGCGCCAGCTGCTCCCGTTTTGCCTCCCGCATTTGATGGGCGTAGAAGTTCTTTAATTCCCTCTCCTTCTTCTTCTTCTTCTGACTTCCTGCCCGCCCCCTTTTCCTCCCGCCGTTCATACCATCACTGCCGTCAGCATCCCCCCCCCGTCGACGTTTTTTACCATATGCCACTGTAACAAAGCCATCAGCGTCCGGCTTGGAAGCTGCCTCCTTACGCTTGCGTTCAGCTTCCTCCTCCGCTGCCTCAAACCTTGCCATATAATCGTCGACTTCCTCTTGCAACAGTTTCGCCTGCGGAAGTTTAGCCCGAAAACGCCGAACAAGGCTTTGTACATCCTCTTCCAAGGCTGCTGCCATCGCCTCCTTTCGCTCGGTTTCATTTGCTGTATCCTGGTATTGACTATGCAGCTTCCGTTGTCGCTTGGAAGGCTTATACTCTGCCAGTGACGCTTTGACCGACGGTGGTGGTAGACGGCTTTCTCCGAATGGCGCATTCATCACAGATTTAACCCCTTTACTACTACGAAAAATCACGAACGCGATCGCACTCTTAACCGTATACGAGCTCGTGGCGTCGTTGTCCGATGACTCCTTCACGCGAACGAGCTCTACTTCTCCAAACTTTGCGAAAGCCTCTTTCAGGTACATGTGAACATCAACACCTATCTGCGCGGGAACATTGGCCAAAAAGAGCGTGCGTCCATGAGGCAGCTCTTCTTCTCTGAGTAAAGAAATGACAGAAATATTTGGGTGGGGAGGCGAAGTCAGAAAGAAGATACTCACTCGATAGCCACATTAGAATAAAACACATGAACTATGTCTTACCCTTTATTGTTATGTTGACGAACGTAAACAAATCTTGAGAAAGGGCTCGACGTATTATTATTCAGAGGTACGGTTATTACTTTATAACCCTTGACGTGCATGTTGCCCAACTCTTGGAATGCGGCGATGGAGGCTGTGGACTCAAAACGCAGGTAGAGGAGAAGCCCAGCGGTGAGGCCAGTAGAACCTTACACTCGATGGTACCCCTAATAGTGATAATGTGCGGTAAGACGATCGTCCCTAAATAAAAAGTGCCAATAACAACACTCAGTTGAGGCAGGACGAGAGCGCCTAGCCACGTTCCGGCGTTCAACGGTTCCTGCAGCCCACGGTTACTAACCTCCCCACCCCCCTCCAAATTTTAAGCCATAATTCTTACAAAACAACTGAGGAGAAAAAATGCGTTGTGTTTTTTTTCCCCATCGATCAAGTATTATAGTTTTAAGTTATTTACTTTATTCGCTGGTTGGTTGACTCACTGGTTCACATATGTACAAGTCCTTCAGTAGGGGAGAGTAACATCCCCTCTTGGTCAGGTACAACGTGACTTTACAAGCAAATTTAATACAGGGACACGAGAGCGATTCCCATCACAGACAATGCCAACAAAGTTCGCGAGGCGAGGAGCATGTAGTGACCAGGCGGAGGCCATTGCCCTTGTTCTTGCAGAAGACGGACAGCGGCACTGGTGGCAGGGGGACGCGGCATTTGATAGGTCTGCTTCATGAAGCGGCCAAGAATCATGCGGAACATGAACGACACCATTGTACCGGTGGTTCGGAAAAAAATTCCTTTCACGAGTGCCCAACTCTGTCCAACTAGCAACATGATCGTTGCCAGAGTCAGGAGTAGGATTCCGCGAAACCGTGCCCCAGGCTCTTCGATACAGCGTCGCACGTAGGCATCCCACCGCACGCTGCCCTCCCTTTCCGCAGAGTCCACAAGTAACCATTGTCCACACGCATAAATGAGACCATAATGGAGGAACTCTTCCAGGAGAAGGGAGCCTGCCAAAGCCCGCCACTCCACCCAGTACATGCATACACCCATAACCATGCCTTGCACTATTGGCTTCTCCAACTTGCAACGATGGGTCAGGGTCTGCACGGCCATGGCAGGGATCAGGCTCAGGAATAATGCTATATATCTGACACTGATAAAGCTGCTTAGATATGGGAAACTCGCGTCCGAGAAATCTGCCCGAGCCCGCCCTCCTCCGAAAGCGTAACAAGCCCAGGCAGTGGCGAGCTGCAAAAGCCACTCTCCGTAACGGATCGGAACGGACAGTACGAGAGGAATGAATGGTGACGAGTGAGGTCCAGTGCTCGCAGGGGGTGTGCCAGTGTGGGTCTGGGGGGTTCGATCTGAACGAGGCGCGGGCGGGGTGGCTTGGGAGGGAGGAACGGAAGGAGGTGCCGGGGAGGAGGGGTCGTAGGAGGAGGTGCGGCGCCGGTTGGACGGGAAAGGTAAGCCGGGAAAGAATGCCCTCCAGGAGGCAGGTCGCAATGGGATGCATAGCTCGGTGGAGAGGACAGGGGGTGCGTCCTGAAGGCCCTCGACCAGGACGACGGCCACGACGAGGATCAGCACGAACCATGCCAGCTCGGGCGCCATCCCGAGGCTGCAGACTTGAGGCTGGCCGTCGCCTTCTTTAGCGCTCTCCGCAGGCCATGGTGTGAGGAAGGAGAGCGAGGATGCCGAGGACGAGGGTGGCCCAAGGCACGGAGAGGACGGGCAGCAATTGGCGCCGACAATGGGGGCGGGGTAGTGCGTCGCCGGAGGGAAAAACCACCGGCGGCTTTCGTGCCCCGGCTCCCTTGGCATGTCCGGACTGCTACGGGCGGCGACTTTGAGGAGGATGAGGACGAGCGGGGAGGCGTAGAGCTGCATGGCGAAAAGCCGCAGGGAGAAGGAACGTGACCATCGCTCGGCTTGTTGAAGCCACAGGTATGGTTCCCAGAGAAGGAGGGTGACGAGCTGGAGGTGGCGGGAGAGAGGGAATGACGAGCGGTGTTCCAGGTTGCGGAGAGACGCGGCGTGGGTGGCAAGGGTTTGTTGCTGCGAGACGAAGGCATTTTCCCACCCGCGCATGGCGGCCGTGACGTGCTCGTTGCTCTGACGGATCTTGGGGAAAAGGCCCTTGATCTGCTCGTAGGGACACATGCTCAGGTGGGCACCGAGGTCCCTCCGCAGCGTCTGAAAGCCACAGCCGTGATGTTGGTGGGGGCAGGGGGCCACGCCGTAAGGACATTCGTCCTGGTGCCGTTTGCTTTCGAGGGGGGTCATGAGCCGCTCGCACCGGGCATTGCCGCAGCGGACCCTGGCGGCGCTCATCTCCTGAGACAGGGCCTGGTCGGGTTGAACCTCGGCGGGAGTGAACTTGAGACGGCAGAGGGGGCAATGGGGCGCGGGGGGCGAAAGCTGCTGGTGCTGCTGTTGCTGGTGGTGGGCGGCCACGAGGTTTCGGATGATGCCTTGGATGCACGTCTTGCAGAAGGTGTGGGTGCAGCGAGGCAGGCGGCAAGGCTCATCGAAATGCTGCAAACAGACGGGGCAGACCCAGGCGTCGCGGCCGGCTTGTTCCCCGCTGACTTCCGCGCACGTCCGAGGGGAAGGAGAGGGGCCGGCGGAGGCGAAGGGAGCGGGTGGTTCTAGCCGGGACCCTGCAGGGGATGCCCGCACGGAGCCGGCGGACGGAGGGCGGACGCGCGATCCGTTAGCCGCTTGGATGGAGGAAACTCCCCGCGACCGCCGCATCCGCAGGACTCCACCGGCCAAGGGCAAAGCATGCGACACGGAGGCGCCCGACAGAGCCCCGCGCCCTCCCCCGTGTCTCTCTCTGAACACTGGCACAACAGCCCTCGTCCCCTGGACGGACGAAATGTTCTCACGCTCATGGCGTCTTCCAATCTCCTCTTTTCCCCCATCCGCTTCGTCTTCCTCTTCTTCGTTTCCCTCGTCCTCCCCTACCACCTCCTCGTCTTCCTCCTCATCGTCAGCCTCGTTGGCATCCTCCTCCTCCTCTTCTTCTTCTTCTTCTTCTTCGTCTTCTTCGTCTTGCTCGTCCTCCCCGTCGTCATCCTCGTCCTCCTCCTCGTCTTCCTCCTCCTCCTCCTCCTCCTCTGCGCCAATCCCCACACCTCGCCTTCCATTCGTCTCGCTGGAACCTGCATCCCTACGTATGCCAGACCAATTACTGGTTTGCACTTCCCCCTCTTTCTTGTTCTGCTTCTCTCCATCTTCCTTGTTCTCAACCCCAGCATCGTCCTGCGCGGGGGTGTGCTCCGAAGCCACCGGATGACCCGCCGCATGGGAAGAAAAGACTACTTCTTGACCCCTCTCTTGAGTCCCATGGAACGGAAGAACGACTTGAGACAACGGTGCCATGACTTCATCATGCACCAAAGCATTATTGTCATGACCTTGGACGCGAAAATCCTCATGCCCTGTCACGACCAAGGAAGGGGAGACCGGGCTTCCGGGGAAGGAGGGCATGCCTGCAACGAGGCGTTGCGAGACGTGTGGAATTCCGTTTCCAAAACCTGCGCGTGGTCGTAGAACAGGGTGTGGATCACGAGAGCTGCTGATGGAGGACTGAACAGGAGACGATGGGGCGGCATGGCCCTCTGAACGACGGGCTTCCGTCCCGTTTGTCAATTCAGTACGGCCCGGCTCCGGATTCGTTTCAGGAGCCATGATTTTTATGTAGCACCTGTTGTGGAAAACGCAAGCATGTCGTGAGTCAAAGCGGTACTTGACAGCAGAAGATGGTTGCTTCTGTCATCAACTTTGGCCGTCAACTTGCAGGCGAAGACCCTCTGTTCCTGTCGATCTCGCTCATTAGACAATCGATGGGTATCAACGATACGATCGGAGTATCAACGCATCGGCTCCTTGCGGCATCTACTTGGGATATGCGCACTGACATTTTTTTCCTCCCAGGCACATGTGGACAACTTCGACGCAAATGGACAACAACAAAACCAACGTGAGTGTTTTGCCGAGCAAGTACCACGGTCGGGGCTTGTTCGCTACCAGGGACTTTTTGCCTGGCGAGGTAAGGTGAAAGGAGAGGACGGGGAGGTTCGAAGAGCATTTTGAACGCTCTAGCCCTCATTGTTTGGTGTGAGGTTGCATTTGGTGTTGAATCAATCGAAACATCGCACCGAATTCGACTGAATTGTCGAGAGACCGGTTAGCGTGTGCGTGCAAGTCTCTGAAAAGCTTCAACATATTGACGTGAGTTCTTTCTAAAATATGCATGTGTGTGGCCTTTGTGTACCATGGACGTAAGATAAGGCAAATACCATGTTGATGCGTTCTTTCGAATAACCGCAAAACTCATGAGGCTATGAACTTCAGGTCATTCTCCGGGAACGTCCCCTCGTAGCCATGCAGAGTTTAGACAATCGGCAATACGTCCCGGCCTGTGGAGCCTGCTTCTGCTTCATTGGCACTTGCCGGCAGCATCTCATGCTGCTTGCGGAGGCAGGCGATCGTAGTGCTTTGATGGAGGAGGAGGAGTCAAGACGCATGGAAGCAGAGGCCGCCACTTTTCCAGGGGCCGTGTTGGCCCCTCTTGTGCCATGCACGATGCGCTGTGGAGAAATGTACTGCTCGCAAAAATGCCGGGAAGAGCATTGGGATCGCGGGCACCGTCTCCTCTGCGTCGGGCACATTCCAGAACATGAGGCGGGTTCGCACCCCCTGGTCCAGTACAAAATGCACGCCTTACGGACGAATGAAATCTTTTTGCTTGTGGCGGATGTGGTGGCCTTGATCCTCACGCGCTTTGAGAGCAATGGAGGGGATCTTTCCGCGGCTCTCTCTCCATTCCGAGATTTTGTGCAAAGGCCCTGGTGGGACGTGGCCACCAACCCCGACCCCGTCCGTGACACGAGCGCCTTCCAAGATATGTTACGCGTTTTGGTGAAGGTGGCTGCGGACTTGCTCCGACAGGCGTTGTTGACTCACCCCGGTGCCCCGTGTGCGACCTACCGTGGCTCGGTGGAAAGTATCGTCTCCCCCGACTTCGTGGCGGCCGTGATCGGCATGTTCGAACAGAACAACGTAGGCATTCGGCGTGACTCGGTGCTGTCGTCATTCCTGGTCGACCACCTCATGCCAAATTGTTCCATAGACTCCACGCAAGTTTATTTGCAGCTTCTCGGGCGAATCCTAGAGGACTGGGAGGAGGGGGAGGAAGAGGACGAGGAAGGGGAGGAGGGGGCGCCAGACGACGGCGATGAGATGTGTGTCGCGGACGCGGGCATCTCAGGTGCAGATGCAAACGGCCACGAGCATGATCATCACCAGCACTTGGGAGCTGTCCCGCCATGTTCTGTTTCTTCGAGACTCCCACCAGCGTCACCTTCGTCGGCCCGCGCCTTGGTGGAAGCCTGCTTGGCGAAGAGCCAGACCAGTGAGATATTCTCGGCTGTGGACGGGACGGCATTGCTTTCCCTCATATGTTGCATGAACCATTCCTGCCAAGCAAATTGTGAGGTGCGATGGGTGGGGGGTGTAGGGGGCGCGCCCTTGATGGCCGAGCTGGTGGCAATGGAGCATCTCCCAGGAGGCGGGGAGCTTTTCCAGAGCTATATTCGGGTCCAAGGTACTAGTGTGGAGGATCGGAGAATCAGCTTGAAGGAGTACGGCTTCATTTGCCAATGCGCTTTGTGTTCGAGCGGCAAGTCGGGGTAAACAAAGTGAGGAGGGCGTCCGCCCTTTTTCAGAGCCTCTGTGGGAATGAAGACCCCACAGGGGAATATTTCTGCCCGTGATGCTATCAACTCAGAGCTCATTTTTAAAAAGATTTGTCGAAGTTGTTTCCCGTCGGGCGCGATTTAAGTTGGCTCTAGATAAAACACATGGCAAATTTATTTCTGGTAAGCCGTTGCCCTCCGTCTTCGGTCAGCTGCATACAGAGAGGCTCAAATAGTACGTACGAAATTATTGTAAAAGTAGCTGAAAAGTATACCCTTGGGATCACGTGCAATAAATCAGGCGCAAGTCGTGCGTTTTCTATGTTTTGTAAATCAGAGAGCTTCTTCCGGGGTCCCTCCTTCCCGTATTCATGAAGTCGTGATGAGTGTCTCGCCCACCGACAAGTATAGCTTCACGGACAATCCTCCCATAAAATTTCTGAAAAGAAGACAACCATTCTCCTAAGCTCTTCGGGTTGTTGAAATTCTATCAGAACTCGTCTTAGACAAATGAATCCGATCGAGGAGGAACACAGATCTGAGACATGTGCGGCGTCACTTTTCAGGACCGAACACCTCGACAAAGCGATGATCGTCCTTTCCCTCCGCGCCCGGATCAGGCGCATAAAGGCGGGGACTCCCGGAAGTAGATTGCAAGGAACCGAATGAGAGGGATTCACCTGGGCTGGTGAAAATGATAGCATTTGACCTTGGTCGTGCACGGTGTCAAAGCTAGGAAAGCGGGAGACGTTAGGATTGGGCCTCTCGCCTCCCCCCATGGGGAAAGTTTTTTTGGCTGCTTCGGAATAAATGCAGAATTCGATGTGCAAAGTCCATCGTGCACCCCGATGCACCCGGTACTCTCCATCCACGACCCTGTGGGTTCGAATGGACGAATGTACGCAACACCATGCGTACATTTTTTCGACGGATGGATTTTCCACATGCGCCGGCAAGAAAGTAGAGGAAGAGATGCTGGATCTACCAAGATGCACACATTTTGACTCAAAAGCTCACAACACCTACTAACATCATATGCTATTGGCACAGGGATTTGGGCAAGTCGCTGCTTTAGCAATTTGTAGAATGCTGAAGTGACGGAAGAGTGAATTTTTTTCCAAGCATACAAACTGAATTTCACGCGGGAAGGCGCCTTCAAACATCACCTGCTGGAAACAAATCCTGTCATTCCGCTACTGGTCCACCGTGCCCCTCACGACAGATAGCAGCCCCAAAGATTGTAAGCCATCGTCAATTTAATCGATCTGAAATCAAATATAAAAGATGCCCAGCGGCGATCAAGTGCCACGTCTGCCTCATGAGGTGAGCTCTCAAATATTTGGGGGGGATGAGACCCACTATGCCGCGCCGGAGGAGTATTTGGAACTCCCTTTTTAGAGTAAACAAGTGTAATTGCGCTGTGAATAATGTGATAGAAATGAAGTGAACTCAAGAACAATGTTAACACGGACCTCCCTCTGTATACTTACAGGACTTGGAAGAAGCAGTAGTGCAGTACTCGGAAGAAGCATACGACGCAAACCGACACAAGCATGAGAACTTTGATGTGCAGCATCCGCAGTGGTATCCACCGGGTCCCTCTAGCAGCAGCACCAGCAGCGTCACCTGCTCCACGACGCCCGTGCTGGACACGGACGAAGAAGGAAGCGGGGGTACTTTGGGTACCGGCGGGGCGCCACGCGTGGTCATTTTCACCGCCGCCTATTATGTGTGCGACGGAGTGAGCCTTACCATTCGGAAGCTCCGGGCGCATCTACAAAGCCGAGGGATAGCCTCTCGGGTGGTATCATGCGGGCCTGCGGGGTGGAGCGAAACGGATGTCTTCACCGTTCCTTCCATCCCCTTGCCGATCATCAACGCGGACGATAACTTTGGATATTCTCTGGGCATAAGACTCACACCGGAGTGCAAAGCTCAGATCAAAGCCTTCAACCCCTCTGTCATCCACTTTACTGTCCCCGACTTCTTGGCCCTGGACGCGCTCCGGTGGGCGAAGGCGGAGCGAATCCCCGTGATGGGCACCTGGCACTCCAATTATGCAGACTACCTGCAATTCTACCATTTAAGCGTCATCCGCCTCCCGGTAGAACGCTTCATCCGCAGCTTCTACGTGAACATGCCTATCTATGTTCCGACGCCGTTCGTGCGCAAGCGCTTGGTGGACAGCGGGTTCCCCGAGAATCGTGTCTCCCTCTGGGGCCGCGGGGTTGACCTGAAAATGTTTAACCCGAACTTCCGCTCCATGGCTTTCAGGCGTGGCCGCGGCATTGCAGACGACGAGGTGGTGATCCTGTGGGTGGGGCGACTGGTGAAGGAAAAATCTCCGGATATATGGGCCGAGGTAATCCGACGGTTGGACCAGGAGGGTTTGAAATTTCGAGCGTTAGTGGTGGGGTCAGGGTCTTACGAGGAGCACATGAAGCAGCTGCCACGGACCGAGCATCTGGGATGGATGAGCGGCGCGGCCCTGGCGGAGGTCTATGCCTCCGTTGACCTGTTCCTCTTTCCCAGCGAGGTCGAGACCTTCGGAAATGTGACCTTGGAGGCACTGGCCAGTGGGGTGCCATGCATTGCCTCAGCAGGCTGCTCAGGCCATCTTGTGCACCATGGAGTCAACGGCTTTGTCATCTCTCGAGCCGACGTGGACGAGTACCATTCCTTGACGCGGGAGCTGGTCGTGAATGGACCTCTGCGTGCCCGCTTTGCGGAGAAAGCAAGGGGATCGATCGTCAGCCTTGAGCACGATCGAGTCATGGACATGATGGTAGCGAACTACGAGGGTGTGGTCCAGGCGTACCACCGCCCAGGTGGGGAAGGCTGCAACAGTCGGAGGGGCGGATGGGGCGATGTTTATATTATGTTGGTGTATCATTTTTTCTCCTTTTTAATGATGCTGGGAACACCGCTGATGAAGGCCTATGTGGCGATAGCACGCATCCTTTGTGGAATCATTTCGTGCTCGGGTGCAGATTGGTTTGCTCGGAAGATGCGAAGCGCAGCTCACCTAGTTTGCTCTGCGGGCTGGGAGAGGCGGGGTTTGCCTCTCAGTCACGGACCCATGCTCGGAAGGGAAGGAAATGGGATGACATCGCGAGAGCGGATGAGAATATTGGTTGTTTGTGTTTGGCTATCTGTGCTGGTGGTTCTGTATCACACGTACATGGCTGCAGGTTGGACCACTACTATGCTGGGAGAGCACGGAAACGCCTCAACGGAGGGGAGTCGGTAACGGTAAAATATTCAGCTCGACGCAGTTTTGATGACGAGTCGGGTGTGCCCTCATTAGCCAATGTGGTTGCGTAATTGTAGCAATCAACGATGTGTGGGGGTACACGGCGAGGCTCTACAAGCGCGAGCACGCTCCAAAGGCGCGAAAGGTACGACAGCAGTGGCAGCGACAGGAGCTGACACATGGGGAGCTGTGTCAGGACAAGACGATATCCACCAAGTAAAGTATATGTTATCAGGATATACCGAGTAACAGGGCTGCGACACGATAATGACCACGTTTTCTCGTGCCTGCTACTGACTTATGCATAAGGCATAAAATATTGCTGTCTACAAGTTGTGCTTTGAGAGAGATGAAGACCAACACTTAGAAGGAAGAGGAAAAATACAAGGATTAAACCTCAATAAGAGACAGGAAATTTACTGGTTCTTTATTACATCAAGATATTGTATTGGTGAAGTTACCTTCCTTGCTTACTTTTGGACATTTTCCTGCGTTCGGTCAGCTTTGTCGAATTTAATGACATCTCAAGTTGATACATTTTAAAGAATTGTTGTTCCTACTACCTACGTGCCGAAATCAATCTATGTGTTGTATACAACTGCACTTATTCGACGCGTTGTCATGCATGCCGTCACGGGGAACATCTACTACCTAATGCCGAGAGAGAGGGTAGCATGAAATATGAGTGAAAAGTTCCCATATTCCCTCCATTGCATATCTCTGCATGAGCAAGCGCAAATGCGCGTCGGGTGTTGTGGCTATGCCGCGAAAAGAGTCTTCATCCTCGAGCATGTCTTGATGGTGGATTTGGCCCCAGAAAGCCGTCCAAGCCCCGCCCACATCCTTTATCACCCTTCTTCCCACCTCTAGGGAAGCCATTGAATGAAAATACAGGTACGGTGCACAAACATGGCGGGCCCGGAGCTTCCACCACGGGATATGCTTGGGGTTCAAGTCAAAAAAGGCTGTGAAGGGTTTCAGGTGAAAATTGGCCGCAAAGGACAGGAGAGAAGTCCGGTATTGCTCAAACACAACATCCTCCTCTTGGACCAGGTTCGCCAATTCTTCTTTCAAAACACTAGCTAGCGAGCGCCACCCGACGTATCTCTTGGGCTCCAACGTGAAGAAGGCGTCCAACAACGCAATCCGAGTGGGTAAGAGGAAAGAAGCCTCCCTAGTGCGCGAGGAGCCGACCGTGTAGGGAATATAATCGGCATCAGACGTGCCTCCTGGTCCTAAGTATTCCATTCCGGGCGCAACATTCGGAACTCCCTGCACTTTTCCCCTTGTTTTCTCGTCTAGGGTCACGTCGCAATTGACAATCCCATCTTGCAAGCAGACGGCGTTTGCCTGCCGGCGTTTCGCCCGCGCAAGCAACGTGGCAGCATGAATGACGACCTGTGCGCCCAAACTATGCCCCACAAGCCGATACCCTGCCGTATCGGAAGTAAAGCGCTGACGAAGTACGCTTGCGAGTTGATGCGCGACACAAGGCACGTCTGAGGAGACGTATCGCCACTTTACTCTGGTCCCGCATTTTGTTAAACTCCGATAGCGCATGCCCACTGACGTCTGATTCGACCAAATCTTGGCCTCGGCATCGTGTATGTAGTCTTCATCCGCGTATGAAGACCAGTAAAAAACACCTACGTTCCAACCAGCTTTCAGCCAATGATCCGCCGCGTTCATATCCAGCCCAAACTCGTTGTCATTGTCCCCCCAATTCAGGCTCTCACGAAAACATCGAATGATGGTTCGCGGCTGATAACCATGCACATATACGACAGAAGGCTTTTTGGGGTCGAAATACGGTGTGAAAATGAGATCGTCGCGTTCGCAGACATCTCCCAAACCACACCAATACAGTCCTGTCTTACTATTTGTTCCGTGTGATATCATGCGTGGCATGAGCTTTGGTCGTTTGATATTGATATTCCTATGATCCTGCAGGTGAAAACGGGATAGTCTCAAAGATTGCCACGTCGCCTCGATCTGATCGGCCCAAGCCACGATAAACCGCCTGCAAGCTGTGCAAAAATGTGTGTACGTTCCCAAGAGCAACAGAAAGATCGAGCAGATCCCACCAAGGGGGAAAGCCAGCAACGACGCCACATTGGACAAGAGAAGCTCATCAGAATCATATATGTGTTCTCTACCATATCCACAATCCATCCGTTCGCTTTCGTGTTCCTTCTCCGGTGCCAGGAGTCTGCGTAGGAGGACATCCACGTCTTGGACCGGCAAAAGTACTGAGGGCACTTCACTTGACGATGACATGATTGTGTGCTCAACAACATACGATGCTTATGAGACAAATGCCAATGTGTTATCTGTTTCAGTAAAATAAAAGCGGCATCAGACCTTCTAAACCCATAAAGGCTGAAAGGATCAAGTAACGAGCAGCTCGCCAGGCACAAGTCAACCCTCATATGTCAATCGTGCAATTTTGACGTGTATATTCATGTTATTGGGTCTATTTACAAAGTTAGATCCGAAAGAAAAAGTAAAGTGCGGTTGAAATGATTGCTCCCTAACGGCGCACTTTGTCTAAGCCCGTCCTAACCCAAGCAAGAAATTTCTGTAAGGAAAATTCCGGGGCCCAAAGCCCGAGATCCCGAGGCTCCGAGCCTGGGGGGAAGGAGGAGGACGAGAAACATCATCACGCAGGCTTCGAGTGAGTGGAGGAAGAGGACGAGAAATATCATCATGCAGGCTTCGAGCTATTGAAACCGAAAAGGAACGGGATCGTGAGAAGCCAGAGGGACAACGCGGCGGCACCGCTCACGCCTCGCTTACGATACCTGGTCCGGTGTTGGTCGACCTCCCCTTTCCCGTCAAATCCAATCTCTGACCACATCCCCACACACTACACATGAACAAACACAGAGGGGGCCCTAATGTGTCATCGTGGTGGTGGCCATCGCATGGACGTGCTTTGTGACCTTGACCATGGCAGCTAAAAACAAATGGGCAAGGGCTGCCGCCAATGTAGGTGTGAAGAGGAGCGCTCCGGGCCCCAAGGGTAGAGACAGGAGAGACTCTACCAGCTATGGCGTCGGGGTCAGACGTGGTCAAGATGTGCACTCACACGAAGGTTAGCTGTGGTGAAGTCAGCGTTGGTATCAACCGAGTTCCATCACAAGTCCTGAGCCCGACGCCAACGCTGGTAGAGTCTCTCCAATCTCTATCACTGGGGTTATCGAGGGGCGAATGGGGGATGTTGACGATGCCAACACATCATGACGCATTATCCCATGCACGCCCAACCACCCACAGGAGTGGTCTCCCTCCCTGACGGCGTCTACACGCCCAACCACCCACAGGAGTGGTCTCCCTCCCTGACGGCGTCTACAAGATTGTGGACTGCTGCATCTGCTCCCTCGACGGGTACGAGACAGAGCTGTGCATTGTGTCTTTTCATACCTCTAGCAGTAGCTCCTTGCCCACCCATCCCCGACCTTCCCCCCCCCCTTTGCCCCCCCAGCAACAGCGCCGGCGGGGCCATCTACGGCGAGCTGACCACAGGCAGCAAAAGGTGGTGGATGTGACGATCTCGCACTGCGGCCCGGGTAAGCCCAACATCCACGTGGTCCAGTACCCCCGCATAGCGGCCTCCTACGGCATCGAGCACGAGCAGGTGCGCTGGCAGCTCTCGCTGCACAACCTCAGGCACCTCCTGCGGGTGGTCGAGGCGGAGGCCTAGGAGGCGGCCGATACGGCAGCTGCAGCGGTGGAAGCGGACGCGGATGCGGAGTCCGAGGCAGCAGCAAATGTGGTGGCGGCAGCGGACCGCATCAACCACAAGATCTTCTTCCACCACGGTGACGTGACGGAGGTCCGCAGGCTAAACCCCGTCGCGCACGTTCACATGTCTACATAAATTCTGCATGGGCTTCGGAAAAGTAGACGTACGTGACCGGGTCCAGCGCGCGGGCCTCCGTCACGTCGCCGTGGTGGAAGAAGATCAAGACCTCAATGCACGGCTCGAGCGAGGGACACACCCCCTCCCCGCACCGCCCGCCCGGAGGCCTGCGGACGTGCTCTTCACACCGGGCCTAGACTTGATCGGCCAGAGCTCGATGAAGAGCGTGCTGGCGCAGGTCAACGACGCTAGGAGGCCCTTCCTCACCCGCCCCGCCACATGCCGCATGCACAACAAGCTGGCGGCCGTGGCGTGGTCAGTGTCGACCCCTCAGAGGAGGAGGAAAAAAAAGGACGAGGACGGGAGCAAGATCGGCGGGGAGGAGGACGACGAGGGGATGGAAGAGGAAGAGGACGACGCTGAGGGGATGGAGGAGGAGGAGGACAGAGAGGAGGTCCTGGGCCTCTGCGAGCATCCCCCCAGGAGGGGCGGGGCGCCCATTTGCATCATCTGGGGCTCTGGCGCCCGGGGCGGTCTCACGCTTAACAACGTGCTCTATCCTACGGGACTGTACAAGTAGCCAATTTCAAACGAGGAAGCACTCGACGCTGTGCCGAAATGCCAGGTCGTATGATGGCCAGCCCACCTCCACGGGCTTCTTCTCCCATGTCTCTTCATGTGGCGTGGGCAGGTGGGTCTTGCTAAGCACCCTGCGGCTGCCGTCCATCAGCAGCGCCATAACATCTCGCTTCTCCCCACCTTCACCACCTCCTTAGCAGCAGCCGCTATCCTTACCGTCTTCCCCTTCGTCAATCCAGTCTTGCGGCATTTCACGGCCAGCACCATTTGATGGGAAGGCTAATGCGACGGTGATGGGACTGAGGATGGTGCTTCCGCCGTCTGTACCAGAAGCTTCATCGCCCTTTTGTCCAACACGAGTGTTAATTATGTATGGTGTGTCCGAGTCCAACAAGAATGTGGTGTATGAATGGTGGATCTGGGTCGGGCCTTGGCATGCACACGGTTGGATTGACAGCATGCACGCGGTTGGGCTGACAGGGGCAATAGACAACGTCGGCTGTCGGCGAAGGGGAGAGCGAAAAGCGCGCATGGACTTGATGGCATTTTTCTTTTTTTTTTTAAATATCCACTCGTTTTGAGCCCTTCGATGGCTTTTCCTGGCCACACTAGACTCGTATAGAGTGTTTTGACACCCTGGACCCAAAGAGATGCGAATCCCACCCACCCACCACTAGCCCATCCCGTGTAGCCGGGAGCCACCGGATCGAATCGAGGTGGTCCAGCAGGGCCCCCTGTCGGAAAAACGTATTTCCTTTCTTCCCCATGAAGAATCCGCAAGCAGAGGAGAAACGCGTCCTAGTCTATGAACATGTTGGAAATCCCACAAATACGGATGAAATATCATTAAATGGACTAACAATTTATCTTGCTTCCACATTTTCGTTTGTCTTGGCGCAGTTACAAGGTGTAGGAACCCGAGCCGAGCCCAACAATTTGACAAAATACCGAACAGACGTGCGAAGAATGATCGGGCGCGAGGAGCATGCTCCGACTTGTGTCAAGCGGGTTTTGATAACCGGCGGTGCGGGACAGATTGCATATGCTCTATTGCCTCACTTGATCAGTGGACGAGTCTTTGGCCCCCAAGTCCGCTTAATGGTGCACTTACTCGACATAGACGGTACTGAGAATGCATTGCGTGGTGTGCAAATGGAGATAGAAGATGCTGCCTCGCCAGTGGTGGTGGGCGTAGTGACCACCACGGATTTGCGCGTGGCATTTACCGACGTGGACTATGCGATTTTGTTGGGGGGCTTCCCTCGCTTGCCCGGCATGGAGCGAAAGGAGCTTCTTGCTAAAAATGTGGAGATCATCACCATGCACGCCGCGGCGCTGGATGAATACGCCAGCCGAGCCGTGAAGGTGCTAGTGGTGGCTAATCCTGCCAACACACTGGCGCTCATTGCGAAAAAACGCGCGGCCAGCCTGCCGGCGGAAAACTTCTCGTGCTTAACGCGATTGGACCATGACCGTCTCCGAGGCATGATCGCCAAAAAAATTGACTCCCTTAAGATTCCCGATGCGCATGGAGCTGTGACTGCCATGCAGGTGCGGAACGTGATCATATGGGGCAACCACTCGAGCACCCAGGTCCCCTCTGCGGCGAAAGCTCAGGTCCGGCTAGGGGGCAGATGGGTGCCCGTCTTGGACATCATTGGAGACGAGGAGGCAGTTTGGCTGCACGACGAATTGGTGACGCAAGTGCAACAACGGGGCGCAGAAATCTTGGCGGCCCGAAAGTTGAGCTCGGCGTTGAGCGCGGCCCAGGCGATTGCGAATCATTTTAAGGACTGGGTGCACGGAACACCAGAAGGGGAATTCGTTTCAATGGGCGTGTTTGTCCCGGGTGAAAATTCGTACGATGTTCCTGCCGACTTATTCTTCTCCTTTCCTGTGGAATGCCGGGATGGTAACTGGGCTTTGATCCAAGGGCTTCCCCTTGCTGAGCAAACGCGAAAGCGCCTCCCTGCTACCATCGACGAGCTGGTGCAAGAGAGGAATCTTGCTTTAAGTCTCATGAAAGGGTCTTCACACTTGTAAATTTTGTGGTCGTGGTAGAACGGGTGCGGTTTCGAAAATGGCGGGGGAAGGACGTCTGGGCGGAACGGTTAACGGGCAGGCTCCTAAACCAAGGGCAAAGATGGTGATATGTGTGATACAGATAGGAGAAGAAGGGCGAGATGCGCCGAAAGGGATGTGGTTTAGAACATGCACAATAGGGCAAAGGGAACAGGGTACATAAATAGAATGATTTGAGAAGCGTTGTTGTTGTTCGTCGTGTAAGTGGCGATAGGTGCGGCGAGATGGGTAGCCTGGGAGAGGGAAAACCAAGGATTCGAGCGCATAGGTAAACTGATTTGCATGTATATGTCATCAGTGTAACCATGCATGGTGGTGAGTGAATTTTGTTTCGTTCTTTCACTCTCAATCAAAAAGAACAGACATGCGTGACGATCACACGCATGGATAAAAAGAATCAGAACCTGCATCAGACGAAAAGAGGTCAACAGCATCAGCCTCAGACGAATGAAAAGAGCATCATGGGCCTAGAGGCCGGTAAAATTTAACGTAATAGTTCTTCGGGAGAGCTCGCGACCATGCTAGCCCCGAGCCGTCCCCTCCCGTGACGGTGACGTCCTCCTCTTTCATTCCTCAATCCCCAGCACGCGCAGTATCGTCACTTCCCTCCTGAAGCCTTGTTTCCGCCGGTAATTTTTACGGCGTTTCTTTTTGAAAATTATGACCTTAGCGTCTTTAGCCTGCTCCTCCACCTGTAACCGGACTCTTGCACTTTCCACGTAGGGCCTTCCAACTACCGTGTACTCAGGCGTACCGACCAGATGTACATTTTCGCACGCGAATATTACACCTGGCTCCAGTCCTTCTATTTTATCGGACACGACGATGTCGTCTTTCGTTACCTTGTATTGCTTGCTCTTGACTTCTATCACTGCGAACTTGGCCTCCAGTCCCGCCGACGCCAGCGCTTCTCCGTCAACAGGAACGCGCGTGAAGCCCCACCCTCGACTCTTCCCTGTTGGGTGCAGCACACGGGTATACTTGGGCTGTACAATTAATTTAAAGTAGAGATAGAAAAATAAAGGAGGGTGTGAGAAGTCAAACTTTTCCCACCTCGCCTGCGGACGCCCAAGACCTCCTCTTTGGCCTCCCAACTCACTCCTGCTGGTGGTGCCTGTCCCATAAGACCTGGAGACGTAGCTGGAGGAGGCGTGCTAGAGACACTGGGGACGGTAGAATAGGGCAAATGTCCACAGGAAAGCAAGCACTGTGATGGTACAAGGACGGAGGATAATAGCCGGAAGGCTTGCTGCCTGCAACAGGGTATCGCGACACTGGCCGCCTGCGGGGGCATCGTGGACGAGACGGATCCCGCCCACCGATTGACGAAATGTCTTAGAAGCATGAAGGTTGTCCTATTTATATTTCATGTCGTACGGGTATGATCGAATGAGAGATGCCAAAAGGTTGTACCAGTCCAGGGTGAGAAGGAGAGCCGCACGCACACAAACTGGGGGCCCGAGAAGTCATTCGCACATCCACTATCAATGGGACAGTCAAGTGTGCGAACTGCATTGGCTCGAGAATATCTCACAGGGTCTATCAAAGTTTCCAAAATAGTCTTCAACAAAAAGGAGGTGATGGCACTCTTCCATGTGTTGTTCACCTACGGCTCGCCAGGGCCGGTGTGGATGGACCTCGAGCTTGAGACCTTCCATAAAGCACTGTACCAACAAGTAAAGGTTGCTCGTTCTGGTCTGGGTGCATGGGTGTCTTCGTTGATGCAAAGAAATGCATGTAATGTTTTAAGGGCGCAAGGACGCTGTGTGGTCCTTTCATACCCAACTTTGCGTGCTGTTCGATCACTTCTCCGTTCACCCAGAATGCCCTCCACCCCTCTGATTTTTTGCTTTCACAGGAAGGCTCCCTTTGTGGTCACTCCTTCTTACGTCGCCCTTACACATTCGTCAACAAAGCTTTCTGCTCGGGTAGGTTTGTTTAATAGGAAGAGGTCTTTGAGGTAGGAAATTACAGGCATACCCAGAAACACATGACTGGGGAAAAAAAAGACAAATCCCGAAAAACTTATGCACCTCATCCTTTCAATCGGATGGAGACACGTGTGGCACTTAATCAATTGTGTTTCTCTTTCGATTCGCTTTCTTGGTATCCTTAACTCAATACATTTCATCATTTTAAAGGTAACCCTCTCCTTGCCGTAAGGAAGCAGGGTTGATCGGGTTGTGCAGAAAGTGTGGTAACGGCAGCGCACAACTATGCCCAAGAATAAAGGAAAGGGTGGCAAAAATCGTCGCCGCGGGAAAAATGAGAATGAGGAGACGAAGCGAGACCTACTTTTTAAGGAGGAGGGCCAAGGTACGTGACAAGCATGTTCTATGAAAGCGAGATGTGAGGGCATCAACTTCGGGCGAGATGCCAGCCTTGGGACTCAGAGAGGCTCACAGACGAGGGAATAGAGGAATTTAATAATAATATTATTCACTGATCCAACTGCCTTCTTTTTTTCGCGCGCGACATAGAGTATGGACAAGTGATAAAGATGCTGGGCAACGGCCGGTGCGAGGTGTACTGCTTTGACGGGAAGAACCGTTTGGCACACATCCGGGGGAAGATGCGGAAGAAAGTTTGGGTGTCGGCGGTGAGTCAAATATATGCATATATATACATACAAGCGTCTGTCGTTGGACGCAGAGGGAGGGATGGGTCCGCGAGGAGGAGGGGACCGGGGGCGTGAGAGTGAGGGGACGGAGGGTGGCGCGTGGGAGGATGTGGGAGTCGTGAGGGGGAGGCATCGAAGACCGGGAGGTTGTAGGTAGCGTGGCTATGATCTCCTGGACTGACCGCCTTCGGGCCTCCATCTACGGGACAGGGCGACATCGTCCTCTTGGGGATGCGCGACTACCAGGAGGACAAAGTGGATATCATCCACAAGTACAACGCGGATGAGGCAAGGAATCTGAAGGCATTTGGAGAGCTCCCGGAGACGGGTGAGAGAAGAGGACTGGGACAAGCCATCCTTTTTCTAGAAAGAGCATCGCTGGGTTGGGGCTGGGGGCAGACAGATTCGGCGCGGATGTTGTTATCGCGCTATTTTGACCTATCCATTCATCCGTCTTCACACCCACAATCACTTGCTTTTCAGCGAAAATCAATGAGACAGCAATAGACTTGACCTTGGAGGGCGGGTCCGACTCAGAGGATGAGATCGGAGTGGATTTCGACGAGGTACCTTTTGGAGGCTTGTTGCTCGTGCCTTTGAGTCGGTCTGGCAGACACTGAGAGGCCTACAGTGTGAGCCTCGATCCAAACTTACAAACCTCATTTTCCTTGCTCTTTCACCTGGCAGATTTAGGCAATGTACCGATCAAAGCTGGTTTGGAGGCATGCATATCGCAAGCACGCGGAGGTCGTGCATACTTGTCGTGGAAGCTTGATATCTCGGTGCTTCAACAGGATCGCCCCCTCAAAAATCGCGAGAAAAGTGAAAGGCGGAAAGGAACGGGATACCTGAGCCTTATCTTTGCAACAATAACCGAAAAGGAAAGGAATGGAACGGAGCAGCAATAAAGTGGAGGATGTGTGTAATGATTGGGCGGGGGGGCAGGGTTCAGATGAAGAAGAAAAAAGGAGTACCCAAAAAATCCACGCCATATTCATGTAGGGATTGGAGTTGTATTTTTACTTTAAGTGAGTCTGTAATGTGCCGTATCTAATCCTCGAAAATTTCGATAAAAACTGCTTTCTCCGCAAGTTGCTTGTGCTGAGGGAGGCCAGGAGGTCGGTGCATCGAGGGGGGCCTTGGCGAAGGCAGCGCTACTTCTTTCGTCCGCGAAAGAGAGAGCTTTACTTGCCGCGCACCCCCGACACGATAATCGTAAGCCTTTACAAACTCGTGCACTTCTAGGTGGCCGGATCGTGGCGGTGGAGGAGGCGTGACGGCTTCCACTATCTTAAACGCCGTCAGCAAGATGGAAGTCGTCCTCGGCGATTTCATCATCCTCATTCAACAAAGCACATCACGCACACAGGCCCTTGCTAGCCCGACCATCGTGGGTGGTTATCAGCATGCTTGGTAGTTGTGGACGATCTGCGTCGAGACAGGCGATATGGCGTCTGCGAAAGGTGCGAGACGACGGAAAAAATCTTGTTGCAGTTGCTCATTCGAAGTAGCGCACCTCTCCGTTGTCAAACCTTATATCTTCACGCATGTTCCCTATATCAAACAATCCATGACCCTCTTGCACAGGTTAAGCTAACGCTGGCCTGCAACCGATCGTGGCTTTCATCTGCCTTGCCCCGAAGCGGGAACAGCAGTATTATACACGCCTCTTCCGTGAGTGATTCCTCCCCATCCTCCGAGGTACAGTGTCAAGCAGCAGCTCCGGAGCAGCAGCAGGCGCAACTGACACGACCAAGGCACAATCATGCACATGAAGGCTATCAGCAGCAGGTGGATTGTAAATTAATAGTACGGACACAGGCCGTGACGTCGCTACCGTCTCTCCCTCCAGAGCAACCGCGCCAAAGTTTTCGATGTCCTCGATGTGCCAATTACCTCGCCACGGCAATCGATGCGAGCGGTGGGACAGACGGGACATATTTTTGTTCTGTATGCTCCATTTGGGTCCTTTCCACAGGGCAGGGTAGCTGTGAGAAGGCTTTCTACCTCCCCTCCCCCGCCGACTCGGTTCTGCAACGAAAGGTCAACAACCCGCCACCCCCCTCGAGCCCTCCGCCCGCTCCAGAAGGCCCCTTTTTCCCAGCTGCCAAACCTGGCTTACCCTCTCCTGGCAGCAATCCCCCGCCTGGCTCACCTGACGATCCCTTCATGACTCAACACGCCAGTCACAGCAACAATTTCCCTCCCGCAAGGGCGGCACCGGACACACACGTCCCTCCGCACGGTCAAGGTCCTCCCCCTACCTTCCGCCTTCTGACCCCAAAGCAGATATACCAAGGCCTGGACGAGTATGTGATCGGACAGGCTGCCGTTAAGATCGCCTTGGCCGTGGGCGTGCACAACCATTACAAGCGCCTGGCCGTCCAATGCCGTGCCCCCCCTGCCCGCCAACAGGAGCAAGAGCAATCCACGCAGTCTTCCCTATCGCAAGAGCTTGCCGGCGACATTGACCCGACCTTGCTTGCCACCCCTGGCATGCACATTCCGCCCCCTCCGCCACCGGCCCCATCCTCGGTCCCGCCAGATCCCTCCCACCAATCCTCCTCAAGCAACCCTTCCATTTCCTCTTCCTCCCCCCTACGCGAGTTCCACCCGTCGCCGTTCCGGCGCCGGGGTCCCCGGCAATCGGAAGGGGAAGGGAATGTCAAGCAGGTTGACCCGGTGGAGTTGGACAAGACGAACATTCTCCTGATCGGACCCACCGGAAGCGGGAAGACCCTCCTGGCAAAAACCCTGGCTCGCCTCATCGACGTCCCCTTCATCATCGCGGACGCCACCTGCCTGACTCAGGCAGGTTATGTGGGGGAGGATGTGGAGTCTATCCTCTACAAGCTCTACTTGGAGGCAGGGCAGGACCTGGAGCGTGCTCAGCGGGGCATCGTGTACATAGATGAAATTGACAAGGTAGGCAGGGGGCTCGTTTCTTTACTGTGCTTGTGTTGAGCGCGAATGACCTGGCGGTGGGAGTGTAAGGGAAAGTTTACGGGTTTGATGCATGCGTACGTGTGGCTCAAGACCGGCTCTATTCCCCCAGGTGAGCCGGAAGAGCGAGAACGTGAGCATCACCCGGGACGTGTCGGGGGAGGGGGTGCAGCAAGCCCTGCTAAAGATTGTGGAAGGCTCCGTGGTGAACGTTCCCAAGGAAGGCGGTCGGAAGAACCCGCGAGGGGATTTCATTCAGTTCGACACGAACGACGTGTTGTTCATCTGCGGCGGGGCTTTTGCAGGGCTAGAGCACACCATCACCCACCGACTCTCGGCCGCATCGATTGGCTTCGGCGCCACGGTACGGCCCAAGGCAGCTTTGGAGGGGCAGGCGGCACAAAGCGACACGTATGATAGGGTGGAGCCCTGCGACTTGGTGCACTACGGCATTCTTCCCGAGTTTGTCGGCCGCTTCCCTGTCGTCGTCTCCACCTCGGGTCTTTCCCTTGAGCAGCTGATCCGTGTCCTGACGGAGCCCAAGAACGCTCTGATCAAACAGTACCGGTACCTCTTCGCCTTGCATCACGTCGAGTTCCACGTCACCAACGCGGCTTTGGAGGAGATCGCCGCGCTGGCCTTGTCCAAAAATACGGGGGCGCGAGGGCTCAGGTCCATCCTAGAGCGGGTAGGTTGAGGTGATCGGGCGAGGCATTACTGGTCTCAGGACTCTGCTATGTGTACTGTGTGTGGACCTCGAATCTTGCGACGCACACGTCTCCCTCCTCCCACGCCACGCGTTCTGCCTCTCATCTTCTCTTCATTCCCCTTTGTCACAGGTGTTGATGCAGGCCATGTTCGACATCCCGGACGAGCCTCAGGTGACCGCCATCGTGGTGGATCACGAAGCCGTGCATTCACGCAAGGTCCGGCTCTTGCACGAGCCCATGACTCTGAGTAAGTACCTGGCGGAAATGCAAGGGGAGCACCCGCATCACGGCATGGCGCCTGTGGAGGGGGACGGGCCTGAAGACGACCACCACGGCCACCAGCACCAGCAGCCGCAGTCAATGGTGGGGGGCGTGTGAAGGCGATCGGGAGGAAAGGGAGTGGAGAAGGGTGGGATTGTGACGGAGCGGTGGAGGAGATGCTGGCGGATGTGCATAGGCTTTGAGATGAAGAAAGACAAGGGCTCGAGGTGGACGCGGACGGAGGGTGGGGCGAGGAATAAATGAAATAGAAAGATACGAGGTAAAGACTTTATCGCTCAGGGGCTAGAGGACTCTACGCCATTGAAACAATGATTTCAATCACGCAGCGTGTCAATGCAAGGCAAGCTTGAGAGATACTTGCTCCCATAAACACGCCAAAGTCGCAGAAAAGGAGTCGACACGGCTTGTCTCTCGCGTGACGAAGGCCTCCTTAGTCGTGTTTACACGGAGAGATAGACACATTGAACAAATAAAGTCATAGACACGCGCAACTATATCGTGAGTTTGGATTCGTGGACAAGATCCCTTGATGTAGGGGAAAATTGCATGCAAACGTATGTAAGGCCATGATTATAAATAAGACTAGGCACGAGGGACATATGAAGAGCAGGCGTGTATAAACAGGCAAAGTGGTTCCAAGGGAAGAAAAATGCCATAGAGAGAGCGGTAAAGAGGAAAATGAAGAGGAGTTGATGGGCAACATGAAGAAAGAATGGAAGACGGCACATGTTGAGTAGCGAAGACTTTGGATGCCTTTATGACCTGCAATCTTTTCCTCGTCAGGAACATGCAACACATTTGATTTTTATTTATAAACAAAGTTTCCAGATTTATCCGTGCGCGAGCTTACCGTTGTTCTCCGTGTCGCACGCTGATTCCTTCGTGGAGATACCTACACCGGTTGCCGAAACGACAGCTTCCAGCTCCCCCCCTGGGCGCGAAATACTTGCAGGGCTTCCAAAACCTCGGTACGTGTCGCTCGCTTAACGGATCTTCTGGCGGTGGTCCCGGGGAGCTCCGGAGACCAGAAGCATGTGGCATTGAATAAGCGGAGGTGCGGGGAGGGGGAGAATAAGTCTCACCGAGTGGTGACTGACGAATGTGAGACCCTGTTTCACGCCCTGTCTCCTCGCCACTGCCACCCATCTTATGAAAGGGGATGTTTCTGTCTCGCTCTTGCTGTTGCTGCTGGATGCGAAATTGCTGCTCCTCCTCCCTGTCTTCCTCCGCAAAAGCTCTTGCAAGGAGTCCCATATCCAGGCCACCATCCGAGCTGACGCAAGGCAGAAATCTCGACGGATTCCGGCAAAGACGTGTCTGTACATGCGGCTCGAGCCGTACTGTCTCCGCGGCTTGTAAGAGGCGGACCACATCGTAGACTTTCTGCTGATCGATTTCTTTTTGGAATCCTGAGGTTGAGGCAAGGCAGAAGTGAAGCACCTCATTCCCATTGGCGAGCAATCGTTCGCGGATCCAACCGGGTACATTTTTCAGGATCTCGATGCCCTTGATAGTGTCGGGAATAAGAGGGGCGTGCACGTTTTCAGCCGAGGAATTTCCCGTTGCGACACTGCCACGACTCGCGTTACTAGTTGCGACGTCTCCTTCTCTCGTTGAAAACCTGAAAGCGATCGTGGGTGAGATGGTAAAGCCTTCCTGAGGAGCGTGCACGGTGAGTCCCTCCGACGGCGTGAACGGGATATCCCCGTCTCTGATGTATCGGACTTCCAAGAGCAATTTCTGCGCCGCATCCAATCGGACAGTCTCTGGCGTCCTCAAAACGACGGATTTTCCATCCTCGATCCTTTTCCCCCCCTTTTCATGGGGGACAACCAGCCTTTCAAGGGCACGCCATGCAGTTGTGGGCGTCAGGGCCTGTCGGCCGACATCCTTTGCACCGGCGCCCCTTTTCGCGCCATTCCTGCCCTTTACCTGCTCCCCAAGGGCGGACCAGCCACCCACATTCTTGAACAGCTCCATCTCCTTCTGCCGCTCACGCATAGCCAGGGCCCGAATCCGGTCATGACGTGTCCCCTCGCTCCAATCTCCTCCCTCTCCCCCCCCCACCTCCTCCTCCACATCGAATGTCAGGACGTCCAGGAGATCTCCCCCCTTCTCGTCCCTCCACACCACACGCCGACGGCCCTTCGCATCCCCCTTATTCCCCCCAGCCCCGTCAGCTCTGCGGTGCGAAGACGGTGTAGAAGCCAGGGTATCGGAGGCAGCAGCCGTGGGTTCGAGCTTCGGTTTCGGGCGGGCAGGCCCTGACGGCCCGCGTCCGTCCTCGAGCCCTGTCCGTCCCGTTGGACAGGTGCTAGACACAATCGGGCGTTTCCTTTCGCTTCCACGACGCTTGATCGGAGCAGATTCCGACGTGGCAGCGCCAGCCCCCTCGTCCGTGTTGACCGGTCTAGAGGAAGCCCCACTCGAGAGGGAGATTGAAGGGCGGCTGAGGGTCTCGGCGTCCGAAACGGTGGCTCCAGTCGACTCTGTTCCAGGCTTGGGCGCATTAGGAGGGACGGAGTGCCTGGGAACCAACCTGGGGGGCAATGGAGCATTCGGGCTCGAGGCTCCCGCCGCCTCCTTGACCCGCTTTTTCCACGCTGTCCGCACCTCCTCGGCCAGTCTTCCCAAGCTCCGCCGTCCCTTGTCCAGCGACTCGCCCCCGAGCTTGTCTTTCTTGATCTTGGTGATCAGCGCAACCAGCCCGCTCCCACGCAAGCTCTCATACGTGACGGGGAGATCTCGCAAAGTCTCCAGCAGGAAGCGCAATACCGCCTGGTCGTCGGTCGCTTGATTGTACTCCAAGACCCAGTGCTTGAGCACACGCAGAACCCCGTTATGGACCAGCCGCTCCAGCACCGCCGTGTCCGTCGACGTTTTCAGCACCTCGATGAGCAGCACCTTGTTCTCGTCACTGGTAGCTTGCAGCATCAGGTCCAGGACCGCGTCCCCGGCGCTCTCCCTGCTTATCCGACCCCGGGCGTCGAAGCACTGCATCAGGCGTGCTTCCAGCTCGTCGATGATGTGACATGCCCCCCGGGACGATTGCGGTCGACGGCGGTGAAGAAATGTGGCATATGCTGGTTCGGATTCTGATAGACCCAACCTAGGCGCTGTTGCTATCCACAGGACGAGTGCGCGAAGCTGGTTCGATTGCGACTGTACCAGGGCCGCCTGGCCCTGAGCAATGCGATTCATCACTTCGCCTTGGGGGAGCGGACCAGAGGGGGTACCCGCTTCAATTTTCTGAGACGGTGTTACACAGGTGAACGCAGCTGGACTGGCAGCTGGGATGACTGAAAGAGCGTCCCCTGCTCTGGAGGGCTCCATCTCCCCTTCGACCTTACCCGCTACGTTACTCTCTGTGGGCGTTTCCGATAGTGTTCCCGAGCCTCCCGCCTCTTCTTGCGGTGTTGTAGCTTTGATAATATCTTCACTTTCTTGTCTGTTTTCCATGTCAGTGTGCGAAGTGAAGGTCGAAAGGAGAACGTCAGGAAATGCTGTGGGCGCGTCGATGCCCGATGCTTCCTTTGTTGCCCCTGCCAGCTCTTTGACAAGACTATGTTCACTATCGGCACCAACGTTCATTGTTATGTCTTGCAGTGTACAGAGAAATGGGTCATCGTCTCTTCCATTCTCTTCCAGCGAGGTAAGTGTGTCACACGGCATTGCCGGGGCATCGAAGGCGTCGACGCTAGAAGATATCTCTCGCGCCTCCGTTATTTCCATGGCATCCGAGTCCACCACGTCTTGTGATAATTGGACAGCATCGATCACGTCTCCCTGGGAAAGAAATGAAGTAAGGCTACATTCCGTGTCCATCCCTCCGCATGGAGTGTTGGGATTCGGAGTCGAAAGGAGAGGATGATGGTGTGACGCCACAAGAGGAGTCTCACCAAGGCCCAGGGGCTGCTCCGTCCCAGCCACAACGTCCATGCTTTCAGCATTTCCCGCCTCGCTTGATGGTGATGGTGACGGGTAGGATGCTGCCTCCCCGAGGGCAGGCATGAACGTGAAGTCTCCTTCCCCATCCATCGTTTATCCTACTGTTCGTAGCCAAAAGCAGGCTTCCAAGTTCATTCTCGAAACCCCGAAATCACCCAAGGCCGTCAACGCTTCCACTCCTCCTGCAAATTTGTGAGGAGTAAATAAGTGAAACATGGTGCAATTGTTGCGTACTTCGATGTTGTTCCAGCGTCGTCCCGGGCAACGCGGTGTCGCTCAAGGCGAGGCATCCACGGGGTAGAAGGGAAGGGGGGGGAGGCTGGGAAAAAATATCATTGAGTATACTTTCTCCCGCCATTGACAGTCCCAATAAAGCTACAAGCGACATTCATAACACGGCATCCCCTGTTTTCGAGAATGCAATCTCTCGGCAAACATCAAATAAATAAGCACAATCAGGCTTTCGAGCCGCTGTACTGCCAATTTACCGCCCGCTTCGTGGCTACTAGCACCGCGCGTGGAGTTTTTCTTTCGTTTACGGAGACTTTTTCTTCACATCATTCGCGATTTCATTGTCCTCTATTTTTCCCGCGTACGGATCTATCTCTGTGGAAGGACCGAATTCCGTCGACGTTTCTGTCTCACTCTTTTTACTCTCCTCCTGATCAAAGGGGGAAGGGGTGGTCGGTGCCATCGCCGCCAAATTGGCAAGTACTGCATGCACCACCGTAACTACCGTGCCCGTTAAAGGTACTTTCTCAAGTACTCCCACAACGGCTGGCTGTGCCAGCGAGGAAAGCGCCGACGCCATGGCTGAGGCAGCGGTTTGAAATGCCAACACACCTTCCTGCACGTTCCGCGGCGCGTGGGAGAGGGCCTCGACGTCCTGGAGGCGTCGATTCAAAAAAGCCCATGTGTCTCTATAATCGTCAGAGTAGTCTGTTAGGAAAAATAGCTCGGTGGCGATGTACACCGAGCAGACAGTGGCACGATGAGCGTACCAATTTGGAACATCGACAGAGTCCTCGCCTGATATCACGCACAACTCATCCGCTACTTCCGCCAGGCCCCGTGCGGTCGTCTCCAGATGCTGCGGTGACAAACTTAGCGCCATCGCTTGTGGCCATTGGGCGAGGTGTGGTGCGATCAAGCGTAAGCGGCATTGTATCGCCTTTTCCAAGCGCTCTCGTGACGAGGGGAAGGCGGCAAGTTCCTCCTTGCGGGCTTCAAGCTCTGCTAGCCATGCGGAATCAATTTGGGCTAGCACATGTTCCACTAGCTCGATACCCCCACGCGCAAACATGCCATGCGCCACTGCAGGGAAGCCTAAGGAGGCCGCACCCGCAGCCAAGGCCTCTTCAGTCCACCCGTGCGTCGGCACCAGAGGCAGGGCAGCGGCCAAGATCTCCTGACGTGGGTCTTGAAATGTGGGTGTGGACGCTGAAGAGGCTGCATTTGAGCTTTCTTCTTCTGTTTTTGAGCGATCGAAATGGCCGGCGGTAGAAAATGCCTTGAACGCTCTGACCACAGGCGGGCGACAGTCCCGACGAGTCAGAACTCTCGTCTGTGGCTCTTGAGTGGACGCAGAAAAAAGACGGACCAGCGTCGCACACCGACGATGCCCCCTGGCAAACGTCGGTAACAATCGTGCCCCTTGCATGACGCAAGACGCCCTGTGTTTTCCCCGATGGGTTCGAATGGTGGGTTAAGACAGAACTAAGGATGGGGAATCGGAAGTCGAAGGTACCTTTTCCATCACAGCTAGTTAGCGAGCTCCGAGGTTGCAAGCGTGAGCTTCTGGTTGACCCTGTTTTGTAGTGTACAACGACGCCTAAAAATGCTTTACAACAAGAGTGGCTTTGTTGAGGCTGTGTCAATACACTTTTGATTTTTCGCGGTGTTATTTGGCTGTCACTTACTTTCCAGGCGGAAAAGGGCACTGGCCTCTGTACAGCTTCAATTGCGGTTCCAACGACAGAAGATGAAGCAGAACATTTCAACAACTGCGAGGGTGCTCTCCGTATTTTTCGCTACAATCGACATTGTCGAATGCTTTCATGCCATATCATCCGGCTCCGCAGCCAAAAGCATTGGAAATATTGTGCTACACTCGTCTCCATCCTCCACTCCTTCCTTCTCCTCCGCCTCGCCCACTTCCGCAAGTTCCTTGTTTTCCCCGCCCTCCTCCCAATCCTCCTCCTCATCTTCTTCTTCGTTCTCTTCCTCCGTCGCCTCTTCATCTTCCTTCGCGCTGTCCGACCGCCGCCAAGCACTTGCCAGCTTAACCTCCTCCGTAGCTATCGCAACATGCGCTGCAGTCATTACATATACCCCTCTTTCTCCTTCCAATGCCGCTACAAAAAATTCCAAAAGGCTACCGTACCCCGCAGAAATAACGGCAAAAGCATTTTTCGATGTGCGTATAACGGGCTTCGTAACCGGAGAGGAAAAAGCCACGAGCGAGGATTTCGTAGGACGCATGGTTTTTGGTTTGTTCGGTAAGGCAGCCCCAATAGTGGTTGGGGAATTCATAAAATACACAAAAGCTCCCTATGGCGGAAACTTTCCAAGCTATGCATTCTCAAGCCTCACGAAGCGCACGCCAGGCGTATCTGTGGAAGCTGGACGCATCAAAGGCCTGAAAGAGATCGAAATTGCAGGGACGCGAGAATACGAGTACGGAGACCAGCTGCTGGGTGCTAAGGGCATGGACGAGCCCACGCTAGCCCTGAAGCACGATCGAAGAGGCTTATTGACGAAGAGTAGCACCCAGGATGCCGTGGATCCAGTTTTTGAAATGACTTTGGGCCCCCAACCAGCTTTGGACAACGGGGACTCAATTGTCTTCGGGATCCTCTTAGAGGGACAGGAGGCGCTGGATGCGATGGAAAAGGTGCGCCCATGTCGTTGCTTTCCTCGCATTCCCTCCTCCCTTTTTTACTCTTTTCTAGTGTCTCGATCATAGCAAGCCCCCCAGTCACGTTCCTAAACGACTTGTTGCTCATGCTCTCCTCCTGTGCCAAACATGCTTGCGAACCAGGTCCCAATATACACCTACGAGAGCGCAGGGGAACAGCCAGAGGCCTTGAACAGCCTCTTCACAAACCAGAAGAAGCTTTTCCTGTCCATGGCCAAGTCACTCAATGACGAACGGGCTGTGAACCGGCAAGGGTCCTTCTTGAAGAGGGTGGAGGTCTTGAATGTGGGCCTCCTGTGACCGGGACGGAGCCACGTAGGGCAAGAGCAGGAAGCAAGAGTACACTACCCTCATAAACAAGGCCCGTGCATGACGCTTTCCGGCGTGCTTTGTTGTTATTTTCTTCGCTCGATCTTTACATGCTTTACCCCTCTGAAAACGGCACCGTGACAAAATTCCATTTTCTGCCTCCTTTGCACCGCCTCAGCACCCGCATCAGCCCCCCGTACCCCCAGACCTCACAGCTTCCACCGTTATTCCTCCATCATCCTCCAACTCCCTATCTGCTTGCTCAAACAGCACCTCGTAGATCAGCCGCTCTGTCCACGAACGCCCATACATCCGGGTAAGCATCCCTCGCGCCGGGTCATTCACTGCCCGATAAGTCGCATAATTGCGGTGTCCCTCTTGGACCTCCAACAATCTAGATGTTTCTTCGACGGGTATGGGAGAGGCATGCTCGACCAGGTCAAGATATGCCGAAAAGTACGCTTTGAAAGCCGCAAGCACGGTCGTCTCCACCAGCGCGTCCCCTTCCACCCTGATAAACATGTAGTAAGGCGAAAAAAATGACCGAGCTGCGTCTGGAATCTCCCCATGGCTTGGTAGCAATGCGCTGTAATGAGCATGTATGTCGCGTAGAGCTTTTTCCGCCACCGACAAGGATGTGCTTGATACCGGCTGAAAGTCCAAGACTACCAAATGTCCGCCAGGCAAGGAAACGAAATCTGCGCCGAATATCGGCAAATCGTATGAAAAATCTGGGAAGACGACAAAATTCAGAACTTTAGGAGGGGCTTCCTCAGGAATGGTTGACAGGACGGCTGCCCGAGCTTGGCGAATGCGGCCGGGGACAGTGTAGGCAAACACCTCAGCAACTGTGACTGTTTCGAGACGCTTGCCCTTGGCTGGTGTTGTACATACCTTGCGCTGTAAGTCAAAAGGAATTGTTTGTGATTTCCAAGGCAAAGAGCTTTGACGAGCGTCCATCATGGCCTTGGCTTCATGCCAAAAGCCTTCGTAAATCACGACTGGTCTATTGGAAGACGGAGCAGGAGGCGCGTCGGAGGAGACGGCCGATAAAACTGCGCGTGATCTCTCAACGAGAGGCGCCAAAATATAAAATGCCCGCGAATGGCTGATCGTAATGAGAAGTAAGATTGTCAGGGAGCTTGAATGTGGCACATGGTGGGGTAATATGACCATGACGGATGACGATGACGTGTCGCTTCAGCCTTCCTGTACGTGATGCTTGCTGAGTTAGAAAGCCAACCGAGACAATGCTCGCGACGACGAGAGCTACAATACTCCTCAGTTTTGCACGAAGCGACTGAAACCATCTCAAAACGAGACCAGTCCAGTCGGGAAGTGTTTTTGGGGGGGTCGCCGCCTGCGCTCGCTTACCCCTCTCCTCTCCCTCCCTGCGCGGGCCCTCGCTCTTGCTGCCTGATGTGTCTCGGGCAAAGGCTGCTAGGTTGACTTCCTAATCGGACGTTGCACGTGAGTTTTCGACCGTCGCTTGTATGTCCATCTCTTCTCTTCCCCATGGTAATGACATATACCAACTGTATTTCCCCGTGTTAACTGATGTATTTCCCTTTGGCCCTCCTCAGGGAGCATGCTCTCCAGGATTTGGAGCCCGAGTACTTGGAGTTCGACCAGACACTTGGTGCATTCGGGCACTCCCGCATCCAATGCCGCAATCACGTCTGCCCTCAGACGCAGCGAGATGGTTTGGGGAGGCATGAGCTGCCGCACAGCGACCAAGAAGGCGGGGGGCTCGTCGAAAAACGGACGTGACTCACCAGGCCAGCGTCTGGGTGTCAAGAAATTTGGGGGGCAAGAAGTGATAGCAGGCAATATTTTGGTGCGGCAACGAGGGCTGACATTCAAGGCGGGTGATGGTGTAGGCGTTGGGAGGGACTATACGCTTTTCGCCTTAAGACCAGGCTGGGTAAAGTTTACGTACGACGTACATAGCAAGAAAAAATATGTCCGAATTGCTGCTTGTAGCCCACATCCTCACGACCAAAAGGCAGTGTCGGAGGTGGACGAAGAGGAAGCGGTGGCGTAAAATGTGAGGGTGGTCCCAAAAAATAATGTCGCGTCTCTAAAAAACGGTTTCCACACGCACGCGAGCCCTTTTATTACTTTTTCTTACACCTGTCCCTTTCTGCGTTCCGAGGGCAGAAGAAATGATTTGGTCCTCCGCCTAAAGGAATGGCCCTCTCATTTACAGCTCTGCAGCGACGATTTTTCCCTGGCATCGCCACATTAAAGGGCGTGACGAGACTCCTCGCTAGTGGCGTGCTTGCGCATCTTCCAGCATTCTTTCTCGATGACGGTATCTTTCTACCGAATGAAATCGGAGATCGTTAATGGAGTTTCCTCACGTTGACCCACCGACATGAAATGCCAGCAGTCAGCCTCGGTCGGCACACACATGGGCTAAAGCTTGAGTTTCGTTTTGCTGGCATGTGGTGGCTCCTCCGAAAGGAAGGATGTTGTGAATCCCACACCGCGTCCAGTCGAAGCACTCGTTTCCGTGCACCGCCCTGCAGGCATGCAAGATGTGACAAAGAAAAAAGTGGTGACCGATTCGCAAGAGGGGGCGATGTGGTGGTGTCTTGTGACGCCTCGCAAGCGGGAGTTGGTCTCTCCTGGCATCTGTACCCACTAACAAGCCTCACAGCAAGACTAGGGCATCCGCACGTTGCATGAGCTTCATCACCGCCCCCTCCTCCCACTCCGCCAAGGCCCTCCCGCTGGGTGCCCCTTGGCGCTGCTTTCGATATGCCTCTACGCCCACTTGAATCACCCGGGGATTGTGCTGCTCCAGCCCCCGCAGTATCTCCCCCGCCAGCCCTGCCTCGGGAGTCACGCCGTACCATGAATGTGAATCGCATAAGCTAGTATGCCAGGCCGTTGCCTGCAGGGTATCCCCGTACATAGCCAGTGCCAGCACGGAGGACAAGGCATATTGGGGGCCCTCCCTGAGGGCAGGGGCGCGGGCACATGCCTGAGCTTCTGTGCAAGCTGCCACGCATTCTTGAAAGAGCTCGGCAGCTTTTTCCCACCGCTCTTGCGCGACCCAAAGTCGTGCGACCTCTCCCAGACAACGAAGGCGCCCGGCCCGACATGTGGAGGACGACCGCCCTGCCTCGTAGAAGGCACCGGCCACGGACCACATCTCCCTTTCTTCCTCGCTTCCACCCCGCAATTGGCCCCGCGCGTCTTTCACTCCCATTTCCACCGTCCGCCCAGCCTCCTGGAAGTTCCCGCGCTCTGCCAGGGCCTGGGCCGCCTGCAGGTGCCTGCGCATAGGAGGTCCGTCCGCGCCAGGCGTGCAATTTCCGACCATCCCCACCCTCCTATCCCGGACCGGGACGCCTACGTCGACTTGATCGACACCACCGTACTTGCGGCTGTCATCCAGGCATCCCCCAACAATGTCTTGCAAGGCCTCCTCCGCCATGGCTGCGGCCGTAGCGGTACCTAGCGTGGCTTGTGTCCGAGAGCTCCGTTCGTGGGCCGCAAAAGAAGGCAAAGCATGCCACCAGGCATCCGATACACGCATGGAACAGACGCAGGCTGCATTGTACGCATACAATTCCCACCAGGGCCACTCCTCCCCCTTCCCAGGGTCTAAACACCCCGGGTCCAATAATAACCACTGGCGGCACATGCCCACGGCGAAGACGTGCTTGCCATACCGGGTCGACCTCCCGGTCAGATTTGCTGACAGCTCTTCCAACGCGGACTTCT
Source organism: Microchloropsis gaditana (assembly GCF_000240725.1). Lineage (NCBI taxonomy): Eukaryota > Eustigmatophyceae > Eustigmatales > Monodopsidaceae > Microchloropsis > Microchloropsis gaditana. The sequence continues at coordinate 57,568 of NW_005803937.1, forward strand.
GTTTCTTACACACTACGAAAAGTCCCATGTCTAGGCACTTCCAAACGCGCACTGGATTCGTAAAAAGTGCTTCGGACGATTTCCCTAAGGTTTTTCTGATCACGTTTTTAAACCAGACGCCCGATGAGGCGGTTGAGGTACCAGCAGCATTCAAAGAGGACTTCTTTGTCGCACAATTAATGTCCCCTATTTTCTCTGAGGTGGAGAGAAACTCGACAAAACTTTCAAAACTTGGTCTACTAAGATACATGCCCAGAGCCAAGAGCGGCAACGACCGAAGCAGTGCAGAAAGGGTGCGCATCAAAACAAAGGCAGCAAGCGTCCCTGCTGCCAGCAAAATCAGTCCTTGCTGAAAGGCGGTATCGTCCACGGAGGGACTTTGAGAGGTGCGTTGCATTCTGCCGGCTGTCCTCAGGGGCGGCGCAGGCTGCTGCGGAGGGGCAGAGGTAGCCGGACCCGTCGTGCTTGCATTCCGCGCTTTAGTGACCCGGGCCTCGTTCCGCTTCATACCTCTTATACGTCGGGGAAATATTTGTCTGGTTAAATCGCCGATGTGATCCCCAAAGCCGGCACTATCGTCGGAAAGGTCCTTAATTGCCGGATGAACGCATGTCATCACGGTTCGCATGGGCCGGTCGGCGACGAGCGAGGGCAGACTACCCTGGTGCGGGCAGTATGTTCCCATCATGCGGAGCGACTCATTTGCTCGATCCAATGGATGAAAAGCCTCAAAATTCGTATCTCAAACCACTTGTTGCTGTACTAGGGGGTGGCGGTTCTGCGCGACATGCCTGTGGAGAAGACATTTGGGAGAGCCTACATACCACCACTGCATTTACGTGCCAACAAAGCGAGAGATGAAAGCAAAAGGTAAAACTTGATATGCTCTGGGTAGCTTTGCGGTAGTTGGCAAGCGTTCTCGGTTGCGCTCACAGCGATCTCACTCCGTTGAACAGTGCCCGTCTTCGACATGTACCCATGCATTGTCAAACACGCGAAGCTTTTCCTCGTCGACAACAGTTTGTTTCTTAAAGAATAAGACTCACACATGCGTCATTTCTCTCTCGCCATCCTTCGAACTCCCTCTCGTTCATGTACAAATGTTTCCGTGTGTTTCCTCGTGTCTGCATGTCCATTTCCTTGGCGCGCTCCTCACATGAGTGGGACCGCGCAATTAAAAAAAATGCACTTCTTGAAACCAAAATTCCATGTCGATAGGCAAAGCGCACTTTCCTGTTCATAAAACCCCTCACCTTCCTTTCACTATCCATCTTCTCTTCACCAACCGCAATTTTCCTTCCCCCTTCCCTTCCCCCGGGCCCGCAAGAGTCTGCGGGCCACATTAATGGAACTCCGAAGGCGAGGTCCACGCCTCTTCGGGGGCCTCGGCGTTGTAGTAATCGAACAGGTTCTGGGACTCGATACCGATCAGCTCACCTTTCTTGTATTTGGTCATCGCTTCTGCGAACAGCTTGGTCAGATGGATGTTGGTCAACAGAGGAACGCCAAAGTCCACCGCGGTTCGACGCATCAGGTAATTATTTTCCACCTGCTTGCTCTCTGGGGTAGGAAGGTTGATGACCAGGTCTATTTTCCCATTTTTCAAGTGCTCCAAGACGTTCGGGTGCTTTTCGGGCTGGTTCGGGTAGTGGAGGAGGTGGCAAGGGACGTGGCAGGACAGGAGGAAGTCGTGCGTGGCCCGCGTGGCGTAGAGATTATAGCCGAGGGTGTGGAGCTGGAAAGCCGCGTGGATGACGTCGTCGCGCAGGGAGTCCTGCACGGAGAACAGGATGTTCTTCTCCGGGACTTTGAAGCCCGTGGAGATGAGGGCCTTCAAGAAGGCTTCGTGGATGTTGGCCCCGAAACAGGCGACCTCCCCTGTCGACGCCATCTCCACCCCGAGCACCGGGTCGGCGCCACGCAGGCGGGTGAAGGAGAACATGGGCGCCTTCACTCCGACGTAGCCCTTGGGTCGGCCCGTCTGCCCCAGCTGGGGAAGATTCATGCCCGTCACGTCCTCGCCTACCATGCAACGCGCGGCTGCCTCAATGAAGTCCACGCCCATAGTCTTGGAGACGAAGGGCACGGAGCGAGAGGCCCGGAGATTGCACTCGATGACGCTCACGTCCTTCCCTTTGGAAAGGAATTGCATGTTGAAGGGTCCGGTGATGTTCAGTGCCTTGGCGATCTTCCGGGTAGCTTCATTCACGCGCATGGCCGTGTACGCAGAGATCCGCTGCGGGGGCAACATCAAGGTGGCGTCTCCGGAATGCACGCCTGCATTCTCCACGTGCTCGTGCATCGCAGCCGCCATCACCACCCCGTCTTGGGCCACCGCGTCCATCTCGATCTCATTCGCACCGTTCACAAACTTGGTGATGACCACGGGGTGCTCCTGCGACACGTCAGCCGCCACGCTGAGGACGCGCAGGAGGGCCTCGTCATTGAATGCCACCGACATGGCCGCCCCAGACAGCACGTAGGAGGGGCGGACCAAAACGGGGTAACCCACTTGCTTGGCAAAGGCCAGGGCTGACTTTGTGTCCGCCAACTCCTTCCACGCCGGCTGCTGGATCCCGAGGGAGTCCATCAACGCCGAGAATTTGAAGCGGTCCTCCGCTTGGTCGATCATCTCCGGGGTCGTGCCCATGATTTTTACGCCCACCTTGTGCAGCGGCATGGCCAAGTTGTTGGGGATCTGTCCCCCGACGGACACCACCACGCCCTGAGCCCCCTCGCGCTGGTAGATGTCCACGATACGCTCCTTGCTCAGCTCGTCGAAGTAAAGCTGGTCGCATTCATCGTAGTCCGTGGAGACCGTCTCCGGGTTGTAGTTCACCATCGTGGTCCTGTACCCCATCCCGCGCAAGGCCCGGATGGCCGACACACCGCACCAGTCAAACTCGACCGAGGAGCCGATCCGGTAGGTCCCCGAGCCCAGGACGATGACCCCGCCTTCCCCCGTGACCACGTCGTCCTCGGACCCGTTGTACGTGCAGTAGAGGTAGTTGGTCTTGGCCGGGTATTCAGCCGCCAAGGTGTCGATCTGCTTCACAGAGGGAACGATGCCTGCGGCCTCCCGCTTTGCCCGCACTGCGTCATCGGTAGTGCCCAGCAAGGCCCCCAATTGCCGGTCTGAGTATCCCAGCTTCTTCGACATGGCCAATTCCTCCGCGGAAAGCGAGTCCAAGGCCCCTTTTCCGTTCCCGTGCTTGAGCAGGACGTCGCGCTGCTTGGAGATTCGCTCCAGGCGGCGGAGGAACCAGTGGTCGATGGCCGTGAGCTCGTGGATCTCCTCCACGGTCTTGGTTTTCTCGGCAAAGACCTGCGCGATGGCGTAGAGGCGTTTATCGGAGGGGTTGGTCAACTCGTAGAGCAACGCAGAATCGTCGTCGTAACGCTTTCGGACTTGAAAGCCCTCGATGGCGGGGTCCACCATGCGCATCGCCTTCTGGATGCATTCCTCCCACGTGCGCCCGATCGCCATCACTTCCCCCACCGATTTCATGGAAGAGCCGATTTCCGTCGCCACGCCTTGGAATTTGTTGAGATCCCAGCGCGGAATCTTGGTAACAATGTAGTCCAGAGACGGCTCGAAGCACGCCTGTGTGCTCTTTGTCACGCTGTTCTGAATCTCCGGGAGGGTGATGCCCAGCGAGAGCTTGGCAGCCACAAAGGCCAAAGGGTATCCCGTGGCCTTTGAAGCCAAGGCAGAGGACCGAGACAACCGGGCATTCACTTCGATGATACAATAGTCGAGAGAGTAGGGATCGAGCGCGTACTGGATGTTGCACTCTCCTACGATCCCCAAATGCCGGACTACCTTCAAGGCGGTCTCCCGAAGCATATGATACTCCTCATTGGAGAGAGTTTGCGAGGGTGCCACCACGATGGAGTCCCCCGTGTGGACGCCCAGGGGGTCGAAGTTCTCCATGTTGCAGACGGTGATGCAATTGTCGGCCGAGTCCCGCACCACCTCGTACTCCACCTCCTTCCATCCTTTCAGGGATTTTTCCACCAAGATCTGGCTCGACAAGCTCAAGGCCTTTGCGGCCATTTCCTCCAAATGCTCCGGGTTTCGGCAGATCCCCGATCCCAGTCCCCCCAAAGCAAAGGCGGAGCGAATCATGCAAGGGTAACCGATTTTCTCCGCCGCCGTCAAAGCCTGCGCAATGGTGGACGCCGTGATCGACGGAGCGATTTTCTCGTTGATTTCGTTCAGTTTGTCAGAAAATAGCTGTCGATCTTCAGAAGCCTCGATCGCGTCAATTTGCGTGCCCAGCACTTTTACGTTGTATTTGGCGAGGATCCCTTTATGGTGCAGGGCCAGGCCACAATTCAGGGCCGTCTGCCCGCCCATGGAGAGGACCAGTCCATCGGGTCGCTCCCGTTTGATCACCTGCTCGACGTAGTCCGGGTTAACCGGGAGGAAGTAGACCTGATCGGCCTTGGCGTCCGACTTGGCATCCACATTGGTCTGGACCGAGGCGATGTTCGGGTTCATAAGCACCACCTCCAGCCCCTCCTCCTTCAAGGCCTTGATGGCTTGGGCCCCAGAGTAGTCGAATTCTCCGGCCTGCCCAATGGACAGCCCTCCTGAGCCCAGAAGCAACACTTTTGCGACCTCCGGGCGCGCGGGCGTGGGCTTGACAGGAGGGAAGACGATGGTTTTCCTCTGCTCGCGCACCGTGTCCAAGAAGACATCGAAGAAGAATTCGGTGTCGGTGGGCCCACCGGCCGCCTCCGGATGGAACTGGGCCGAGAAGATCGGTTTTTGTGTGTGTAGAATCCCCTCGTTGGAGTGGTCATTCAGGTTCCGGAAGAGCGGCTTCCACGGTGTGGGCAAGGTGGTGTCGTCGATGGCGTAGCCGTGATTCTGCGGCGTGATGAAGGCCTTGCCCGTGAGCATGTTTACCACCGGCTGGTTTTGCCCTCGATTTCCAAAAGGCAGCTTCGTCGCTTTCGCCCCCGCCGCGAGCCCAAGCAACTGGTTTCCCAAACAGATGCCGAAGACTGGTTTCGTGAAGTTCGGATCATTTACGAGCTCTTTCAGGTGCTGCACCGTGGTGGTGCACATGCTCGGGTCGCCCGGGCCATTGGACAGGAAGAGGCCCTGGTGGTGTGCCATCTCCGAGACGAGATCATGGGCCCATGGCACCACCTTGACCTCAGCGCCTTTCCTAACCAGATGCCGGATAATGTTGTACTTGATCCCGCAATCCACAGCCAAGATCTTGATGGGATTCCCTTTCCCGTACACTTTGGCCTCCGGGGCAGAGACTTCGGCGACAAGGTGCTTCTTGTTCACATCCTCCAACTCGGGCTTGGGCCCGTCCTCGAATTCAATCCTTCCCAGCATGGCGCCATGACTACGGATCTTCTTCGTCAGCATCCTCGTGTCGATTCCGCATATGGCTGGGATACCTTCTTGTTTCAACCAGTCTCCCAATGAGAAATGTGCGTTCCAGTGCGAGTAGTGGTGGGAATAATCCTGCACGACCAAGCCTGCCGCGTGGATCTTGTAGCTTTCAAAGGCCTTGGGCAAGCCAAGCTCGTCCAACACCTTCGGGTCAGGCACACCGTAATTGCCCACCATGGGCGACGTCAGAGTCAAAATTTGTCGTCGGTAAGAAGGGTCGGTCAATGACTCTGTGTAACCGACCATGCCTGTGGAGAAGACAACCTCCCCGTTCATGGGCTTGTCTGCCCCGAAGGAGTACCCTTGCAGGCGGGTGCCGTCCTCCAAAACCAACCACGCACGCTTTGTGGGGGGCGACGCTGCTCCATCAGACTGTGTCGCCAGCAAACGACGCAACAAAACACTTTTAATGCCCTGATTCCCGAAGGAGGTAGAAAAGCCAGCAGGGACCAACCGCTTCGAAGCCCCCACATGATGCAATTGGAGCACCTCCGCGGCGCGCGATCCCAATGGCGAACGCAGCGCACGATACATCCTCCTTGCTCAACAAAGATCGTAGAAAGTTCTCGGGCGGAAGATCAGAAGATAGGGCTTAAGTAGACGAAAGGTGCTGGTGGCGGTCTCCCCCTGTCTGTGTACCTCACGCCGGGCAACCCCTCCTCTGGAACGGCCTATGTGACATAAAATGTTGTTACGAAATGAAATGGACAGCAGCCATGAGGACAGCCAATGACTGAGCATTCATAATTTTCGCCTACACGGTTTTTGGTCTCGTCGTGCATGCATGGCAGTAACGCAAATGATGCCTGTCGCCATCCACGCGATCATCGTGTACGGCCTGAACAAAACGCCCGATCTCCACCCAAAAGACACTTTTAAGCCCCAAAAAATGACCATGACTTCATGATCCCCCTTGGTAAGCGCACAATTGCCTCTTTCCTCTGTCAAGACGCGTGGGGTCGCCTACAAAATGCATACTTGCGGCGCAAGCCCCCGTCCTAGGCAAGATACTTGCTAAGCCACTCAAATGCCAGCTGCGGCTCGGAGCCCTCGGCCAAGCGAAGCCAGCACGGCCGTCGTTTTCTTTGTTGGCGGGGTCATCCTGCCTCGCGGGCTTTGGGACGGGTTGAAAGGCTGGGACGCCGGTTGTTTCTGACTAGGATGGTGTGAAGTGGTGAGCGTGGGGGTGGATCACGGCGTCTTGTTCCCCTGACTGTATTTTTTTTGAGCTGATGAAACGTGCTTGCTCCCGCACGAGGCTGGCGCGCTCCCTCCTGGCCCCATTTTGCGCCGACCAAAGTAGTAGGGACGCTCGTCCCAGTGCATGCGCGTGACTTATGCGATGCTCCACGTCCCTGTGCGTAACTTGTGAACGTGAAGATGGTCCACAGGGTGGTGTTGAGAGGGTGGTGCATGTAAGTTTAGAGGAGCGCTGCGCATCACACGGCTTGTTCAGGCGCCGCTCACTTCATCGCACGTCTCCGTGTCACTCATCTCGACTATCACCACGACATGACACACCAACACAGGCAAGCCACCCACAAGTCGCACCCAACTCAAGGTCTGCAAACTTGTGCATGCGTTCGGACGCGCTCAGATTGAGAAGAGACGGTGTGCCCGCGCGTTCCACGCCCCCCTGTCATCATTACCACCATCACCATTTCCAGCAGCATTTGCGCTATCTCGTCTACCCGCTAACCCGGGACCTAAGAATAGGAGCCATTAGCACTCAACGCAGCAAGAGAGGGGATCGCCATAGATACCGATCGAGTGGTCCCAACCCGGGCGTGTGAGCAACCATCATTAAACATTCGTCGGGTAACGCACAACAGACTCGGCACACCTCGATATAGCCACTGTCCAGGCGTCAAGTGAGCACCACGCACCCCGTGAAAGATGATGAACATTGCGGGCCTCAACCCGGTGGAGGACGCCAACTACCGGTATAAAATGCCCCGGATTCTGGCCAAGGTGGAGGGCCGTGGGAACGGGATCAAAACCGTGGTCATCAACATGAAGGAGGTGGCCCAGGCCCTGCACCGAATGCCCGCGGAGGTGACGAAGTTCTTCGGCACGGAGCTGGGCGCGCAAACGACGTACAGGGAAGAGACGGAGCGGGCGGTGGTGAACGGAGCGCACACGGCGCCCGCCCTCCAGACGTCCCTCTGCCGCTACATCCAAGGCTTCGTCCTCTGCCCCTCCTGCGGGCTCCCGGAGACGGCGTACAAGATCAAGGGCGGGGTGATCTATCAGAAATGCGACGCCTGTGGAGAGAAGAGCATGTGCGACATGAGCCACAAACTGACCACGTTCATCATCAACACTCACAAGAAAGCGGCCAAGGAAGGGAAGGGCACCAAGGAGGCGAAGGAGAAGAAAAAGAAAGACCGCTCGAAGGCGGACGCGGAGGACGACGACCTGGACGAGGATGGTGGGGCGGAGGGAGAGGAGAAGGAGAAGAAGAAGAAGAAAAAGAAGGACAAGGAGGAGAAGGAGAAGAAGAAGAAGAAGAAGCGGGAGAAGAGAGAGAAGGCCTCCGAGGCAGGGAGCAGCGACGGGGACGGGAACGGGATGGGGACCAGTAACGGAAAGACGTCCAAACAGGGATCATCGGACGATGACGAAGGGGAGGGAGAGGAGGAGGAGGAGGAGGAGGAGGGAGAGGTGGTGGCGCGGCTGGACAACCTGGCCGTGGAGGACGCGACGGCCTTGGCGGGGGCCATCGGGCGTTTGCAGCACTTTCTGAACTCGAACCCTTCGGCTGGAGCTAGCCAGATCCTGGAGGAGATCCGCATGATTGCGACCTTCTCCGCCTTGCCCGTGGAGGAGCGCCCCTTTCTCTTTGTGCAGGCGGCCTTTGGTCCCGAGGCGGGGCGTGAGAATGCCATCCGGCGGCACCAAAAGGTCTTGAAGGGCTTGATGCTGAGCGTGGACGAGGAAATGTACCAGCGGCGCTTGATCGGGGTGATGGAGCATCTGTGCGCTGTCACGCACGCGGAGAGCCTGCACAAGTGGTTCCCCGTCCTCCTCAAGCAGCTCTATGACGAGGGCGTTGTGGATGAGGAGGTGTTCTTGGAGTGGGCGGAGGAGGAGGGCCCCACGGAGTTCACGCGGAGGGAGGTGACGCCGGCGATGGTGGAGTCTCTGAGGAAAGAGGCGGGCAAGTTCGTGACCTGGCTGACGGAGGCGGCCTCGGACTCGGAGGAAGAAAGTGGAGGGGAGGAGAGTGAGGAAGAGTAGGGGGGAAGTCAGGAGGATAGGGCAGGCGTAGGAAGAGGGCGACGGGGTCACGAGGAAGTGGGGGGGGATGATAGGAGCGAGGAGAGAGGGATGGAGTATCGTTCAAGCGTTATGAAGATGCCAGAGTGACAGCCTGCTCGATCATAAACAATGGCTGTTTCGACGGGATCAAACGGTGGCTATGTCGACGGGGTTTTTAAATGAATCATGTGCGGGAGGCAGCAGAGAGAAGCGCTGGGTGTGGCGGGGGGAGGGGAAGGAAGGGGGGGGTTGGAGGGTGTGGGATCCGCAGCTGGGTCCGTCGCGGTAGTGGCATATTTGGAAAGTGGAGCTGGGAGAGAGAGTAACATGAGAGGAAGTTTCCACGAATGTCTTAGTCGACAAATGCCTCTCGTCACTCGAGGTGACCCAGCGCAGGTTTCACGGGCATGGTGGGCGTGGACGCCTGAATGACGCTCTTACTATTGCTTCTTTCTGGCCTTTGGAATAACAATACATACGTGTCCCAAGTTGCTCCGGGTCTATGACGGCGTCAAGCGGCGCCGCCACACCCCTGCCCGAGACCCCCTTCGCCACCGTCTGTTTCCACATTTCTGTACATTTAAGGTCCAAGTCGCCACCACGGCAGCACTGCAATGCTACTTCTCATGACCACGCCAGGCTCAGGAGACCGTCCTCCCCCTCCAGCTTTCCGAAAAGATAGATGCCCGCAATTACTGACAGTGGCAATATCAACACCGCACCTAATTGAAATCGGTGGGTAAGAAGCGCACTAATCAGCCATCCTATCAGAGATGCTAATGCCAGGGTCGCAACAATCGTTAGCATACGCTTTCTCAAGGTCAAGTGCTTGACCTGGTACTCGCGATTGGCTTGGTTTAAGCGTATCTCCGCCTCCGTGGAGAGCCTCAACGCATTCTGGAGCCGACCCCCCAACAGCTTCTTCTTTGCATCCAAGTCCTGCGACAATTTTCTCGCGAGCTCCATTGACACGTTGCGTTGATAAGCCATATCTTCCACTAGTGAACCTTCCATTGCGCCGGTCTCATCAGCACCGTCGTGGCCCTCTGACTGTTGAATGCCATGCGCGGCCGCCTTAGCCGTGGTCCTAGCTTCGGCGTGTTTTACGCTGGACATACTTTCAAGGCGGCCGATCTAGACGTGCGGGTGGTTGGGAGGACTTGCGATGGTTTGTCGCGATTTTAGCCACCAGGTCGGGGGCAGTAAGAGAGCAAGAGCGATGGGGTGGGACCTGCAGCGAGGCCGGCGAGGTACGCCGTGACTTTTGAACCGGACAAGTGAAGCCGCAGGGGGCCGTGTCCACCTGAGGGTGTAAGGTTGACGTATGTTTGCACCGAGAAGGTCATTTTTAGCCGGTGGTGCATTCTGTGCGCATGTGCGGCCTGTATTGACGGGCCGCTCTGTACTCACTCCCGTGTTGAAGGACCCTCTCGGCTCCATGCCCGAAGGAGCTCGACAGCAATTGGGAAGCATGGCTGTGAGTTATCACAATGCCCAAGCTTCCCATTCATACATTTCTTGACAGTATTAATTACGCTTGATAGTCGAGAGCAATTCAGCAGGTTTTTATGCAAGATGAATGGTTCTTATGGCATAAAGCAGAGAGGACATACTCTAGCTTGAAAGGGGTTGTTATCCTGCTCTATCAAGTGTCTCAAACACAGTTCCCCAACTTCGGAAATTAATTAGTTCTCAACCCTTCAGACACACAATAGGGATCCTGCGATGTGGAGGAGTGTCAGGAAGCCTTCGTCTCACCACGATATCGTGAACGGGGAAGGCAACGGCAAGTAGAGCATGTCCGAGCCTGTTCGTGAGGAAGTTCGGCGGCGGGCGGCCTCACTTCCGTCCGTGTCGTCCTCCAGGCGTCTTTTATCTTCACCTGTAATGCCTGGAGCGCCGAAATCAGTTCCGCAGCGAGAGGGAATGTGCGACGACAATGCTGCGAGAAGAGGGCATTTGGGGAAGCTGAGGCGGATCAGGCGGATCCCGTTTAGTGGGCGAAACGGCAGCAAGTCTATATCGGGAGACAGATTCCTTGTAGCCGTGCTCATGGTGGCCGTAACTTTGCTTGCCACCCTCTGGCCGATCTTGCGGGTGCAAGGCGATGTGGCCCCCCTTCTACACCAGCACGCAGCGTCCGTCCAACAACTAGGGCAGGTGCGGGCGGTGAGACGAGCTGCCACGGCCCAGCCGGGGGCAAGGACGGCTACGAAGGACGCGGGAAATCGGGACGCGAGCGTCGTGATCAGCACCATCGACGGCGGTGTCCACACGGTGGACGCGTGGACGGGTGAGCTGAAGGGTCTTTTCTACTCCGGCCCGCCCCTGTACTCCTCCTCCTTCTTCTTGGGCTCAGGCACGGGGGAGAGCAGCGGGGGAAAGCGAGCCAACGATGGTGTGAAGGCCCGGGAGAGCAAGTACTTTGTCATGCCCACTCTGGAGGGACGGATCGTGAGCGTCCGGGACGATGGGAGTCAAGAGGTGCTGGCGCCGAACATTCTGGAACTTTTGGACACGCCCGTCATGTCCTGCCCCGATCAGGAGGACTCGTGTGGGCTGCTTTTAGGGGAGAAGACGACAAAAGTATTCGCGTTAGATGGCGGTAGTGGGGACGTGAAGTGGATCAACAGCAAACACAGTGTTGGAGTGGGAGGAGGAGCGGGGGGGATGGGAGGAGGAGGAGGAGGAGGAGGAGGAGGAGGAGGAGGAGGAGGAGGAGGGAGGGGGAAGTTGGCCCGCCCGCCCGTCGGGAGAGGACGAGGAAGGCGAGGAAAGGATGAAGGCAAGGAGTGCCGTGCCTGGCGTTGCTGGGGTCGACGGGCAGGGGGGAGGAGGAGAGGGCGGGGGGGGAGGCGGGAGGGAGCCGGTCCTGTTGCAGCGGGACGATTACGTGGTCCGGTCCCTGGACGTGCAGAGCGGGCAGGAGGCCTGGAATGTGACCCTGTCGGAGATCTTTGCCGTAGGTCGTCGGGGTGGGGCGGAGGAAAGGCATGGGAGGGTGGTGGGCGCCGGGGCCTTCGAAGGCATGGCTTGGGAGGGGGAGGAAGAGGAATGGGACGAAGCCTGGGGGGGGGAGGATGACGACGGGGAGGGAGAGGAGGAGGGAGAGGATGTGTTGGTGCTGCCTGACATGGTCTGGCTGGACGAACGTGCGCTCCAGGCGTCGGATCCGGAGTCGGGGGAGGTGCTCTGGGAGCGGGCGCTTCCGTCGGCGCCCATGGGCATGTACACGGTGCGAGAGGGCAGGTGGTTGCACATGGAAGCGCCGGAGCCACAGTACGGGGCGCACGGGGGACAAGGGGAAGGAAGGGTGGTGGAGGGGCCAGGGTCGGCGTTGGGAGGGAGGCGTTTGGGTCGAGGCGAGGGAGGGGTGGTAGGGTTTGTCGGGGGGGCCCTCGGGGGGAAAGGAGGGGTCCGAGCAGGCGCGAGGGTGGGGGGGGACAAGTCGCGGGGCCGTTGGGGCCGGGGGGGCCGATAGCCACGGCAAGGGCAATGCGCAAATATGGAATGGCGTTGTCAATGGGGAGGGTGGATGCGGAGGGGGGGGAGGGGATGGGGGTAGGGAGGAGAGCCAGCAGCAGCAGCAGCAGCAGCACGTACTTTTTGCGGCGCTTGCTAGACTTCACCCCATTTGCCCGCTTGTCGTCGACGTCATGGTCCGGTAGGCAGCGGGAGAGGGAAAGTGGAGCGGTGGTCAGTCCGGGAGATCTTGGGGGCGCCACGGGTCGTGGTGGGGTGCCCCCGGGGAGTGGCCCCGGCAGTGGGTTTCGGACTTGCAACGAATGGGAACGCCTCCATGGACAACGTCCGTTGGCGTTGCTGCTGCCCCCGGGGGAGGATAAAGCGCCGCGCGCCGAGGGCGGTAATGTGTACGAGGCGATGGTGAGTACATCCCCCACGACCCCCCTGCTCCTGACCTACATGGGCGCGTCGACCGAGTCATCGGAAGGGGAGGAGAATGGGATGTGCGATGCTTACCGGCTGAGCACCAGCCAGGAAGGTGTTGAAGGCGTCGACGGCGGGGACGCAAGCTTCCACGTGGAATTGGAGGGGTCTTTTGCTCTGCTTGTCATGGTTGTGGTGGCGCTTGGCATGGTCCTGGCGGCCGTGGCCGTCGCGATGGCGCGGTGGAGGTCATGGCGAAGGGCGTGGACGGCGTGGCTGGGGGGTGAAAGGCCCGAGGAGGGGGCTTACGCAGGACAAGGGGAAGCAGGGGCCGTGGGACTCGATCTTCAAGAGAAGACCTGGCACGCACATGCGCAGCCTGGCGTGGATTGTGATGGCTCCGAGGCGAGGCAAAGTACGAGTCCGACTCCCCGGACTCCTTCCCAGCTATCTCCAGCCTCGGAGAGCAAGTCGATGGAGGGCCAGCCACTGCAGCGGCTTCAAGCTATGCACCGTGGCGTTGGCCTTCGGTCGTCTTGGTCCTTTGATACGGCCTCGGAAATCGTCCCCCATGCCACTCCACGATCGAGATCGAGTCGAGACGCGCGGGCCTCTTCTACCGCTCCGGTTCTCGTCCCGCCGCAGAGTCAGATCAACAGTGGAGCACAGCTGCTGACAGGCACGACAGGTCCTGCAACCACAGCAACGGGTGTTATCAATAAAATGAATACAAAAAGGGAACAGCGTCAGCTCAAACACGCCGTGCCCTTGGGATCTCAAACCGCGCCAAAGCCAACGCCAGGACTGGACGTGCAGGCTCAAAATCTATCCACGGCCGTCCTCTCCGACGCGGAGGGAAATCCGATGCTCTACCTTTCCAATCAACGTTACCGAAACGAATTCAACGAAGCTTGCACATTGGGAAAAGGCGGCTTTGGGACCGTGTTTCGATCGACCAATAAGTTGGACGGTCACGACTATGCGATCAAGAAGATTCGCCTGTCGTCGGCAGCACGTTGGAGTCAGCAATTGGAGAAAGTGTTGCGAGAGGTAAAAATTCTTGCCCTTCTAGATCATCCCAATATTATCAGATATTATCAAGCTTGGTTGGAAAGGTTGGCACCCGAAGACTTGCTCGCAGCGGCTGTAGGCAACGCTGCAGCGCTTGTTTCTTCGGGCCTTTCGCATAAGGGGGAAGATATGGGGACTACGTGGCATGGAGACAATGGGGAGGGATTTTCTTCCACGTTTTCCGGCTCGGAAGCCGAAAGCATGCTCAGCCGGGGGGGCGGGGGATTGAGCGCTCTGTGGTCGAGGAAAAGAGGGAGAGGGACTCGACCGAAAGCCTTGTCTTTACACGGAGACGATGGAGACGATGGAGACGATGGAGTTGACCGGGGGGACTTGGAGAACTTGGTCAGTGGCGGAAGCGGAGGGGGCTATGGCGAGGGTAGTGAAGACGGGGTCGGCCTGGTTGAGCCAGAGAAAGGGATGAAGGTACCTTATTCGTCATCAGCGCGCAAAGCTTTGAACGGCACGAGGCGTCATGATCTTACCCCGCCATGCGCACCAAACGGGCAGGAAGGAGAAGAGCGGGACGGTGGGGAAGCTGACAGTCATAATGATAGGGGCTGTGAGTTAGAGACAAAAACAAGAGGGAGAGTGCATGCTAGCGGGCTGCCGCTATCGAGGCGCACGGCGTCAATGGAGTCTTTCGCCCGGCGGACAGCGCTTCAACAACATCAGGGAGGAAAAGGAAGGGGAGAACAAGGAAGGCGGGAAAGCGTTGAGATGAGCGAGCACAGTCGCATTTCCGATTGGTCGGAGGAAGAGGAGGAGGACGTGTCGGGCTACAGTGAAAGCGACACGAAGCGGGAGGATGCAGAGCAAAGTAATGGCTTGGTCATATGGGCGAGGTCCCCGGATGTCTCGGTCGACTCGGGGGAGGGAGGAGCGGCCTCTGCCCACAGCATGTCCTCCACGTCCGGTGGAAGGGTGCGTTGTGAGGGTGGGAGCAGCAGCAGTCACGGAAAGGGCGAGAGCAGTCGCCCGACAGGGGAAAGGCTTCCTTCACGCAGGAAAAGCAATGCACCTAGTCCCACCTCCAAGCGAGGCTGGCAGTACTCCAGCGTATCCTTAGACAATCAGACAGGGAACGACGGCGTTGCAAAGAGGAAAACACTCACATATACCCGAGGCAAAGCTCGCCGGCGTCGTGAGCCGGTCGTGTTCGACCTGTGTCTGTACATTCAGATGCAATACTGCTCCAACCGCACCCTCAAAGACTTCCTTGATGCGCCCTCACGCGCTCACAGGGTTGACAAGGCGGAAGCCCTCCAGCTTGCATTGCAGATTGCCCGTGGCGTCACGTACGTCCATGCACGCGGGCTGATCCATCGGGACTTGAAGCCGACGAATTGCTTCCTGGTGGGCGAGAAGGGCCACACGGTGAAAATCGGGGACTTTGGTCTCTCACGCCATGTAGGGGCGGTGGAAGGGGTGGATGGACGCAATGGCGCCGGCACACCACCCTCTCCGGCGGGGGCGAGGAAGGGGAACGAGGGAAAGAGCTGGACAGATGGGGTTGAGGACGGCGAGGAATTCGGGAACACGGCGGGGGTGGGAACACCTGTGTACGGAAGCCCAGAGCAGCTGAGTGGCGGCGATTACGACGAGAAAACGGACGTGTTTTCGTTGGGCGTGATGCTTTTCGAGCTCTTTCACCCGGCTTTTGGCACGGGGATGGAGCGAATGCTGACGATGCGGAAGATCCACGAGGGGAAGATGCCACCCGCCTGGTCCGACGAGAACGGGGAGATGGTGGAGATGCTCGGGCGGATGCTGAATCGTCTCCCCGCCCGCCGACCTCGGGCCGCAGAGGTGGTGTCGAAGCTGGAGTTCCTACAGGGCAAACCGTTAGTCCTCCCCTTGGACTTCGATCAGTTTCCTAGGGACGCGGTGCTTCTGCGGGCGGAGACGGGGGAAAGGGACGGTATGCTTCAGGAGGTGATCAATGGGATCAAGGCTCAGGGATCCGCAGGGGTCATGAAGCAGTACGGCTTCCGAAGCAGCAGTGACGGGCGCGCGATCATCGAGGTGTTGCTGGACGGATCGGGGGAGGGGAAGGGGGAAGAAATCGACAGGATTGTCAAGCATTTGAGAGGAGTGGAGGACATGATCTCGTGCAACCTGGTTGGTGTGGGCCCCAATCCTGCGTCCTTCTCCACCTTTATCCCACCTCCCTCGCCGCTGTCCACTTCCCTTGACTCCTCAACGACGGCGCTGCCAGTCTCCGGAACAGAGGAAAGAGGAGAGTGATGAGTGCGCAGCCCCTGTGAGGAAGAAGAGGGGGTCCCAGGTGACTGATCACGTGGGGGGGGGGTTGTATGTATAAAGATTTGCATAATGACATCGAGATGACTAGCTAAAAATTGACGCCGAAGCGTTGCAAAAATAGCAAAGCAGCGAGAGGTACATCTGAGTACGCAAAAAAGGTAAACGCAGTGTACAGAAACCGAGGAAAATGTTTTTAAATGTCCTCCAGGGAGGCCATTCTTGCCCTTAGGGCGCCACCTATCGAAGAAATACTTGTCCAGCTTAGAAGTCTCCCCTTCCTGTTGTCTTGGCGTACATAGCACCTTCTTCTTTTCCTTAAGATGAAGATCTCCTCTCTGCGCGTCTCCGCGGAGGAGTAGGACTCTTGCGGGCCCCCCGCCGAGGCCTTTCCCGGCTCCGAGATCTGTCAGAACCTCTCTCGCCTCGACCGCTCCTAGACGGTTCCCAGACTCTGTCGCTGCTCCGATCGCGACCTCTCTCTCTTCGCGGGGAGCCATAGTGCCTGTCACGATGCTCAGCCCGATGCCTGTGGCTCCTCTCCCTCTCCCTCCCTCTAACCCGCTCTCTGCTCCGGCTGGCACTGCGCACCTCGCGCCAGCCCGCACGGTCTCTCCCGCATCGACCATCCACCTCTTCCTCACGCCCCCCCCGCCTCCGTTCTCTCCTCTCCGCGCTTGAGCTGCCACTCCGTGAGTGACGGCGGCCACCTCCCTCCCTCCCCCGGCGCCTCTCATCCTCCCCGCTTTTTGACTCCCGTGCGCGCTGCTGAAGCCTTGCCGAGGCGGTGGCCGCAGCGTCGGTCATGGAAGGCGAATCTGTGGAAGAGAGAGGGTCGGAAGACATGGCCAGAGAAGCATTTCGCGGGGACCCTCTCTCAGAGGCCCGAGACCGGCTGCCCGTGTTTCCCACCCTTGCCTCCCTCGGACCCACCCCCCCGGACGGCCCATGTTCCTCGTCCTTCTTCCGCCGCCTCACCCTAACCTCCAAGCCCCCCATCAGGTCCCGGTCGAGCTTTAGGGCCGACACGACCGCTGCCTCTGTCCCGAACATAACAATGGCGAAACCCCGGGGCTCTTGGCTCGTCCGGTGCCGGGGCACCGCCACCGACAGGACGGTGCCGCAGTCGGCCACGAAGTCCCGCACCATTTCCTCGGTCACATCTTTGGGTAAATTGTTCATGAAGACACCCAGTTCCGGGCGTGCCGCCGCCAGCTTCAAGGGGTCCTCCAACACCTCGTACAAGGCCAGGCTGCGTTTGGCGGCCGCGGCCAGGTCGAACGTGAAGGTGTACCGCCGAGAGGAAGTGCCCAACGCGACCTCCGAGACCCCAGAGTGGAGGGCCGCTCCTTTGAAAGGCTCCAGGCGACGCTCATCGAGAAAGCTCCCGTTAGCCGCTTCCAGGTCCACGAGCAAGGGACCGTACGGCTGGGAGACGACCACCATGGCGTGGAAACGGCTCGTGCTCGGGTGCGCGACAGGAACATCGTTTTCCGCAAGCTTCCCAAAAGTGACGATGGCTTTACGCTCCAGCGTTAAATCTGCTTCGGGCAGAGGGTGCCCCTCCCGTGTCACGCTCACGTCAAGGCGCACCTTGGAGTCGGACGTGGCGTTGAAGACCTGCTTGGCCCACAGCAATATACCCAGAAGCCCCTCTTTCTCATCCGCGCGCACTCGCTCGAGGAGCTGCCCCAGGTGATTGTGGCCCTTGCCCTTGCATGTTCCCCAGAACTGGTCGTTGTGCTCGTTCTCGTACACGAGCTGCTTGGTACCCGTGTTCATCAACTGCTGCCGAAGCCCCTTGTGCCTGCGGAACTTGTCGCGCAGCAAGGCTTCCATGACCACCAAGGACTTAAGCTTCCACGCCTGCTTGTCCACGTTCGGTGCCTTTGCGCCGCGACGCTTCGCTTCCAGGGCGTCTTTGGAGGACAGGATCGATTGCCGGTACGTAGGGTCCGAGCTCTTTGACGCTTGAAGCGCATGCTCGACGGTCGGGTAAGCCTGAAAACCCTCCCCTTCCATCACGCCTTCTCCTGGAAGTACAACACGAGATTTCGAAAGCGTGCTTAGAAAGTCGTACTCTCCTGTGAAAGCCGTGATACGCGACTCCACCAGGCGCCTGGCGGTCGCGGCTGAATCGTCCAGCACCCTTACGGAAGCTTTCTTATCGGGGTCAAAAACCCGGCGGTCCACGGCACTGGCCATCGCCAGCCGTCTCAGATCAGGTAATGCTGTGGCAAAGTACTCGTCGTGGGCCAGGTGGTCGTTCGACGCTTGGAATGAAAACGAGAAGGAAGAAAGCCTGCTGGGAGACTTGCTACGTGTTCATGTCCCGTCCTGTGTTGCAACTTGAAGAGCAGCACGCCAGTTTACGAAGGATAAAAGTTATTGTTATGTTGTGCCGATGGATTTGAAAACAGGACGTGACTTAAGCCATTTCTTCTGCCAGCAGGTTTGTCGTACGAATGCTTTTTTCCGACTTGGCGAGACCGGTCGCAGCACGATGGAATCGCTAAAGCCAATCCTCTTACCATTACCGCGCCCGTCTTTTGGAAGCATGCACATATTCATTTACGCATCCAACTGCGATACAGGCGCCCCTCCTTTTCCGCTTTAGTCCGGCTGGAATTTGTTGGCGGCAGAAACGCCGAGGGGCGGGTCCTGATTGCTAGCCTGCTTATTGAACCGGTACATCGTCCAAAAATCAAGGCCTTCAACTATCCGTCGTTCATAGTACAACTCCATCGTCAGCATGCCTGCCGCACAAACGACACAGCTGATTGTGGCTTTCGTGTTTCTTCAAGTAGTCGACGCCTTTGTCCTTCCCCCCCTACCTTCGTGTACGACCTCGACTGCATGTGTCTCTTTTCCCCGAAACTCTTTGTGGAGGAGCGCGATGACAACCAGACGCTTCGTCGCCTTCCAAGACAGTAAACGGACGCATGAGAGCAGTGAAGCTCTAGCTGTCAAGGAGAATGAAGAGGAAGAGGAACTGTTAGAATTAGAAGGCAAATACTACCAGTGGAAGCACGGGCCCGTACACTACGTGGAGGCAGGCACCGAAGCGGCTACTGCTGATACGGCCGCCATTTTGCTCTTGCCAGGTAAGATGGTGTTCAGCTGCAAATATCTCGCCTGCACCTTGTCGGTACACGACAGGGAATAGGAGGAATCACTGGCAGGCCTACATGCACTCTGAAGGCCGTGCATTCCCTTAGTTGCACCTCTCCCTGTCCTCCTTCTCGCAGGGTTCGGTGTGTCCTCCAGCCACTACGAGCGGAACATCGGTCCTCTGGCTGCATCAGGCTATCATGTCTTCGCCATAGACTACCTGGGGCAGGGCAAAAGCTGGCCGGACAAGGACCCCGAGAAGGAGGACCAGCTGGTCTTGTCGATCGACACGTGGAGCGAGCAAATCATCTCCTTCATCCGCGACGTGATCGGGAGGCCTGTCTACATATCTGGAAACTCATTAGGGGGATTCCTGGCCACGACTGTGGCGGCCCGGCACCACGAGTGGATCCGGGGCGTCGTGCTGCTGAACAGCACGCCCTTCTGGTCCTTTGCGCCCAACCGGAAGAAGATGCACCCCTGGGTGAAAGAGGTAAGCGGTTGTAGGGGTCGATTCGGTCGAAAAAAGGGGCAGCCCGGGTTTTGCATGCTCGTGCAGGCAGGGGGTCCTGTGCGCCAAGATATTTCCCTGACATTCCTCCAAAACCCGGCCAGGCCATCATCCCCTACGACGGCGTCCTCCCAGCCCCGCGACCCCTCTACGAGATCGGCTCCCGCTGGTACAACTCTTTGAGGAACAAAGAGACCGTCAAGGCCATGCTGGGCGCCGTGTATGCGGATGAGAAAGCCTGGGGCGACCGGCTGGTGGAGCAGATTCTGGTCCCGACGGAGCACAAGCACGGCCAGAGCGTCTTCACCTCCATCCTCTTCGCACCCAAACCCGAGCACACTTTCGAGGAGACGCTCGCCCAGCTCCAGCAAAAGAATATCCCGCTCCTGCTCTTGTACGGGAAAGAGGACCCGTGGATTTTCCCCTCTTGGGGCCAACGTGTCAAGCGTCAAGTCTCGCTGGCCACCTACTACGAACTCAGCCCTGCCGGACATTGTCCTCACCACGAGACCCCCGTGGCAGTGAACGCCTTGATACTGGAGTGGTTGCAGAAGCAGAACGGAGGGGCGGGTGGAGGAGAAGATGGGGGGATCGGTCGAGGCAGCAAGGCGATGGGAAGCGGGGTGGAGGGAAAGGAAAGGGGGGAGGGCCCACGTGGAGACAGAGGAAGCACTAGAACGTATTTTGAGCCAGTCACTGGGAAGCAAGTCACGGCTACCCTGATGGATGGTCGCCCCCGGGACACGATTGAGTGGTTGCTGGCAAACACTGTGTTTCGGTGACCCGCGATGGGTCGGAGGGCGGCAGCGGGCCCGGCGCCTGGCATTCACTGTCGCTGCTCCTGCTTCTCAATGTACAATGATCGATGGAATTGCGTACAAACAGTACGACTTGAAAACACTTTAATCAAGAAACATATCGCGACTGGTAATCAGACATAGTTGATGGTCAACAGGTATTCCTTTTCGGAGCGGTCGGTTCCAATCGAAGGCTTTATCTCGCTCTCTTGTCTTCTTTAGAGTGGCAACATATCCCTGGATCTCCCCATATGCACAAATCAGCAGGGCTATGGTAACTTCTGCTTTGCCTTCACACCTTTCTCTCCTACCCAATAGAATTTGAACACCCTCCTTAAGGTCACAGCTGTGCCACCATCTTTCCCCCCTCCACCGCCGCAGAGGCCCCTTCCACCCCCCCTTTCCCAACGCTTTTTGGTAAAGATCGCTGGACCGACTGCACGGGCAGCTTTTTTAAGAACTTAAGGGAATGCACTGACCACGACAAAAGGGAGAGGAGGACCAGAGACCCCGCCTGGTGTGCGGCCGCTAGGGGCACGGGGACGTACATCAAGAGCGTCGAGATCCCCAGCGCCACCTGCGCCCCCGCCATCCCCACCGTGGCGGTCAGGGCCGTCCTCGTCTCAGCAGGCAGCACCCTCCATACCTGCCCCCGTCGGGCCGCGAGAAATGTGGCTGAGATCAAGCCCGCCGTGGAGAGCGCGAGAACGCGATGGTCGAGCTGCACCAAGGCCGTGTTCTCGAAGAAATTCCGCCACTTGGGCTCCATCTCCCACACCTCTGGAGGGATCCAAAAATCCTCGCCCATCTTGGGAAAGGTGTTGTAGGCCCTTCCCGCGTCGTTGCCGGCCACAAAGGCCCCGGAGAGGATGGTAACGCCCAGAAGACCAGCGGACGCAATCCCCAAATGGCGGACACGCAGGACCCGAGTGAGCAGTTCCTGGGATGCCTGTGGGCCCCCAGTGCGTGCGGCCACGGCAAGCTGTGTTTTGAGGGCCGTAGCGGCTCGCACGGCGTGCTCTGGAGGGTGGAAGAGGTCCATCCCTGTCCAGATTAAGAGGGAGAAGGTGGTAAATGCCATGCCGAGATGGGCCGTTAGTCTGTAGGGGCTGACTCGGATCTCCTTCCGTTGTTGCGGGTCCATTTCCAAGCCGCTCTTCACCATCCACCAGCCGATCAGACCCTGCCCCCCGCCCAGGGCGAAGAGCGTGGCGAGTCGTGGGTAGAGGCTGCGTGGAATGCGGCCCCTGACCGCGAAATAGGCAAATGGCAGGCCGTACGCCAGGCCAATAAACCGGCCCATCATCCGGTGGCCCCACTCCCAATAAAATATGAACTTGAACTCGTCCAGAGTCATGCTCTGTCGTTGCTGATACTCGGGGAACTGCTTGTAGCGGGCGAATTCCGCCTGCCACTCCGTCTCGTTTAGTGGAGGGAGGGAGCCCTGCACCCTCCAGTCGGTCATGGAGAGGCCAGACTTAGTCAGGCGCGTTATACCGCCCACTGTGACCATGCCAGCCACCAAAGCGCCGGTGCCTAGAAGCCAGTAGGCCAAAGGTCGTAGAGAAGTACTTGAGGAGGATGACACTGTGGCGGAGGACGAGGCCAGAGGCGACGCGTCCGCAAATGTGGTGGAGGCCAGACGCCTGCGAGGCTGTAAGGTACATACCAGCGCGTGTCAGTGGGAAGGAATTTGCGACATGAATCACGGGGTGCGCTGGCGGTGCAGAGAGGCTGCAACTACGAGATCCACGTGTGGGACTTCTCAGATTGAGACACTTCACAAGAGATGAAAGGGCTGACAGGAGCACAAAAAAAGACATATCTATAGAGTACTCGAGAACGTATTTTGTCAATGTGATCCTCGGATTGCAAGCGTGCAATCAAGCTGCTGAATTGCTCAGATACCACCCAACCCTACGTGTTTACCTGTAGCACGGGCGACCGAGACAAAAAACCAGCTAAGGGGCCCCGCCGGATTGCGGCAGGTGCAATCATACCTCTGACACGTAGCATGGTCCTGGTAGCGAACAATGTGGAGGAGCATCGGTGAGAGAAAGGAGTACTGAGGTGGCGTTTGGGGGGGAGAGGCAGCTGAGGAAGTGCTCACCCGGCGAGGGCCTGAGGTCGCTAAAAAGGTAAAGCAGCCTGATTCCATCTCGGACGTGTCACACATCCCTCTTGTCCTCCACAGGGTTGCACTCCATCCAGACGTGGTAACAAGGTGATTATGGCGGTAACTGCATTTATGTCGCCTTCTTCACACTTGATCAGACCATTGAAAGAAAACATTCCTTCTCCCAAGGCCGACGCCGGAGCTGCCCCGGCCCTTGTCACAATCCACGGCGACGACGGTTGCAGCTTATGCATCGAATGCGGCAAGCCCGTCACAGAGGGCCTTTACAGGGAATATTCGAAGGATAATATCCGTCTATCGAGATGTGTAAGTGCATGATCGCATCCTGAAACCCAACCACCCGCTTTTTGCATGTAGCTAGAGCACGCATACTCTCCAACGCGAAGCCTTACTCTATCCTTATCAAAACAATTCGCCTACGGGAACTTTACTGTCCTTCCAGGAATTTTGTGGCGCAGTTGCAGACCGACTGATCGAGTATGAGCTCGTGCTCGTCGGACTGGATTTAGCCCTCCACAGGTTGCCTGCGTGGCGGCATATTCTCTTCAATCGACAGCCGCACGCCAAACTAGAATTTGCACAGGTGCGACCTTGAAGGATTAGATTATTCAGTATCTGACAAGTCAACAGATTGTGAAGAGTGTAATTATTCAAACTCTCTCACGGCTGCGATGGCCTGTTGATACTTGTCAACTTGCCAGAGGTGACTTCTTCTTGTGCAGCGTTGTAAATGTATGAGGGCGTCCACTGATCCACTGTATAATTCCTTTTGTTCATTGCTTCTTACACAGCTTTGGCGCATGGCATTGGTTCTGACGCTGGTCGACACACACATCAAATATGCCATATACGTGCACTACTCCTCCATCTCTCCTCCAAAACACCTCGATTTGACCGACACGCCTAAATACCAACTTTCTCTGCTTCTCCGCATCCTGCTCCTTTCATTTGTAGAGCACTTCGTATTTTTCGGGATAATCGTGTTTCTGACAACTTGGATGTTGGCTGTCCGTCTTCATCTGTGTCGCCCTCAACTACGAGGTCCTGCCAGCACTCCATACACCCGCACATTTGTGACACGCAAATTGGTACAGGCCCTTCTATTTCCGAACTTTGGTCGATGCATCGTCATATTTGTGATGGTTTGGGACCCTGCTTTTGTGGTGGCGAACCTCATCAGCCTTTTGGTCCTTTTGTCCCAATGGCAGGCTCTCCGGGCGGTTGTTGCCGCAGCCATAGCCCTGAATGAAAGATACAATCAGCAGAGGAAAGAAGATAGTGTAAAAAGGGGAAATGTAGAGTTTTACGCAGCAGCTCTACCATTTGTGGTCGGCTTGTCTTGTAAGTGCTTGCTACGTCTTGTCGCGTTCCACGTGGACGCGTCGTGCACGAATTTGTACCTGGTCTAAAAATATGTACGGTATATTTTGTAAAGAATCAATGTGATTACCTCACACATTGCTCTGTGGACTTTCACTGCTGAATTATACCCAGATGACTCTGCTTCTGGTGGAAATGTGCGTGGTACCCTCGTAGGTTGGAGTCACTGAGGGAATCACTGTGCGGCTTGGGAAGACATCCCCGGTCACCGGCCCCTGCCCCTGGCCGCATGTATAGCAAATGCCTGTCTCAGCTGTACCTTTTCTATGGCTGCATTCACAGGAGGGTCTACGGCATCGGCCATTTGATGTGTGTTGAGCAGAACGTCCTCATTGATCGGCTTTCGGGGAGGGAGGAGGTTAAAGAGCGGCGTTTCCTCGCCTTGGCGACTAAATCAAGTAGAATGCCACAGCTACAATCCGGTTTTTCGTCTGTAATCACACGCATCAAAGGAGATGTACCATGTTGCGGCATCAGGTTGTGTTGAAATAGCCTTCACTGAGCAGCCTAATTGAGTAACTGGTGCGACAGAACTTATTTTCCTTCAAATTAAGAGTATCCATGTGCACTTCTTTGAGAAGTGACATGGCTTTTCGATGTGCTCTTTGCTCTCGAAGAAATGCGGAGACTGATATTTTGATCAGGAGTAAATGTCAAAAATCTATTATCGGCGCAGGTTCACGACAGCAAGGGATGCTACGACGCGGGTTGAGGCAACAAGGGGGCCATCTTGCTTTCTATTGCCAAATTTCCAAGGATTTCAGACGAAGCGAAACTCAACATGATGTTGGCGACAAACGATATAAAGCTCTCCATACCACTGTGGCGGCATCCGCTGGCTTGGACGACATGAGAAGACGTGTCTGTGGTTTTCCAAAGCAAGAAGAGAAGGCGTTGAATTGGCCACTCGGTCGAAATAAGGAGATGGGAAGAAGAAAATTTACCTCACTACCAAGTCCTGAGACAGCTTCAAAAGGGGATGGAAAAAGAATGCCTGACGAGAGTGCCGAGGAGGGAGAGAAGCATCCACCAGATTCATCGCCACCGCTTTTTCTATGTCCGGCACAGGTGCGTCCTGTCCCCTTGCAACAACCTCTTTCAGAAGAGTTCCAGTGTTTCGAGGAATCCCATGTCCTGTTGGTTGATTACGGTGTCCTAAAAGAGGTTGACTCGCGCGTGACCTTCCGTTCCTGCGATGTAGCGTCTTACATTCCCTCAACACATGTCGTATACACTTTGTGCCATCTTGGTGTACCAATATGCAGCGCTTCTTCCGGCTTCTTGCGGCAGCATCTCTTACACAAGTGACATTTTGGACCTCGTACGCCTTCCTGCCTTCAGAATTGAGTGGCAGTATGAGCTACTGGGGCATTGTTGGCTCGGGCGCCTTTGTATTGATTGCACGGCATTTTGCGATGGTATGTTGTGATTGTTCCCCCTTGCGTATTTTTCCACGTCCCATCATCTCATTCGATACTTTCTTGCAGCACTATGTGTGGGAAATGGATCAAATTTCTCCAGTCGCTTTTCGAATTGCCACCCACACCTTCTGGGGCAATAAAGGACCCGATCGCATCGTGCAAATCGGCACAAGTCAATGCCAGCACACATCCCGGTACAGTCTGTGTTCCCTCTGGCTTTTGTATTGTTCATTTTTATCGTGTAACGGCGATTATGCCTACCTTGATTCCATTTCATTTTCCCATTTCTATGCCATTTTTTCAGTTATATCGCCGCGAAGATCAAGGGTGACTCCTTCTATTACCTTCTTGACATCAAGGAAGGGAAATTCGGAAGTGAGAATGCGAAAGAGCAGATCATTCGCATGTTTCAAGGACTAAGAACGGACGCGCAGGGGCAGCATCTCGTCAGAGGGGTGGACGGTGACAATGGAGATAGTGCAGAGCAAAGTGATATCGCTCGACGAAAAAGTGGTGGTCGGCGATGGAAGGGCGGATGGAAGGGAAAAGCATGAGCTGAGAAGGAAGATAAAACAAAATGAGAACTCACACATTAATTCACTGAATGCTCAAATATCTGTTCATTCGATAGCTTTGACTTTTGTGGGCCTGAATTACATTAGACAATTTCATCCGACTCTTTTTTTCATGTCGTACATTTTAAAGAGATGGTTCGCATGGCCGATTTAGAAAAAGAGTTACTTGCCGTGTTGACCGTAAAAAAAGGTTGTTTTTTTTAAATTGCCAGCATTTTTCTACACAATTGATACTTACACAGAAATCTCGATTCATTATTTTAAAATCTTGATAATATGATGTGGATGGTAAATCATTCGCCGTGAATTATAAAGGGTCCAAAAATTCATTGACGTAGTTAACCCCGCGTTCCTTAGGCAGAGGAACTTTGAGGTATGAGTATGTGATACATGCTGTAAGCAATTATTTGTACGGCGATAACAGCCCTTACAAGGTAAAAGACACAGTCTTAGCCTTTAACGTCATCATAAGTATATGTAAATGACGCCGTGACATTTGACGCGTCATGTCCAACCCTGGCCTGATCGCAGTCGGAGCTACCCGGATGTACAAACGGCGAGGGAGCTTCGTCGACGGACGCTGAATCGTGTGTGCTCCAGGAACGAATGCGGGGAGGAATAAAACTAGTCATCAATAACAATATGCCTGACGCGCTATAAATTTTGGTTGTGAAGCTTTGCAGTTATTCATTTAATTTCCACCAGCTTCTGACAACGATAGTCCTCCTTTCGTTGCTATTATCGCAGTTCCACTTCAACATTCTTCCACCCAATACTTCGACGGAAAGCAGCTATATGGAGCCTCTCACAAGAGGCTCAAGTCTAGCAGAAGCCTCATGTGTCTGCTTGGGAAGTGGGCGTTTCTTGCGGGCTGTTCTGGTCCCCGCCGTGGAAGCTGCTGGCCTCAAAAGCATCGTATTCCAGACCCGTGGTAATTCCTTCCTATCCATGATGTACGGTCCGCGAAGGAGCAAGGGAAGCTACGAAGTAGACACGGTGGAGTTCGACGGACGTACACTGACCACTAGTCACCCTATCATTGCGGCGGGTACATTGGGAACTGCTGAGGGGCAAAAAGCCTGGGCGGCCCTACCCGCCCAACTGCCCCATCTGCGGGTCATTGGCGTCGGTGTCACAGAGGCAGGCCTGGCACCAGGCACCGCTGCCATGAAAGATCTGTGTCAATTTCTGTATGCATGCTTTAAGGCAGACATACAAGGGCCGTTGAGCATCATCAACACGGACAATGTACCTGGCAATGGGCCCAAAATTCGTTCTTTCGTAACGGAACCTACACAGCTTTCAAAAGTTACAGCGTTGCCGGAAACTTCGAAGGAAATGGAAGATTTCCTCTCTTTTCTTGATAATAAAGTGGTGTTTCACAGCACGATGGTTGATCGGATAACCTCTCAGCGGGTCGGAGACGGAGACGTCCCTCGTGCCGAACCCCTTCCCACGAAAGCCTTGGTCATCGAGGACCTCGGAAACGTCTTACCGGCTGCCCTTGAAGAAGCCCCTGGCGTGGTGATTCGGCGGACAGCGGGTGAGATCGAAATTGACCACAGCCTCAAACTTCGCGTCGCCAATGCCATCCACACGGCTATGGTCTACTGCATGGCCCTGTCCCGGATGCCGGACACCTCCGCCTGCATCGGGCACCCATTGATCATGCCCTACATCCAAGCCCTCTACGAGCAAGACATCGTCCGCATGACATCTATGGACATTCCTCACGCCGAAGTCCAGAGCGTATACGACGACTGGGTCCGTCGCCTCCAGCACCCGCAGTTTGGCCTCGGCTGCTTGTTTGTGAGCCAAAATGCCTCCCAAAAGCTGGGGCTCCGTCTGCTCCCCACCATCCGCGCGTCCATTGATGCCGTGGGATTGCCGGGACCGGCATTTGCCTTCGCTGTGGCAGCGATGCTTCGCTTTCTGACCCCGTGCGGTCCCCAACCTCGCCTCGCGCCGAATGTTTTCATGGGAAGCATGGATCCTAAGCCTCAAGCCCAACCCACCGAGGACAATCCCAAGCGCGCGAAGCGCTCCAACGGCACTGAAATTGTCTACGCGGGAGATCTTACGGCCGATTTTGAGGCGGGCACATATTCTTTCAGGGACGGGGAGGGCACGGTGCCCCGGTTGCTGCAGGCGGCCCAGGCGGCTGCTGGCGCCGTGGGACTGGCGGATGAGGGTAAGGCAGGTCGGATAGCAGTGTTGCACTCGGCAGTGAGCAAGGTCCTGAGTCTTCAAGCAGGGCTAGACTCCGTCGCGGCGACGCCCTTCGTGTCCTTGGTGGCCGCCTATTATGTGAAAATGGTCGACGGGGCTCCGTGCATGGAGGTGCTTCGACCCATCGTGGAGGAGGCAATCAGCATGAAAAACATCCCGGTTTCGGCACGGGAAGACATGGGCACGGAGCTGATGCGTCCGTTGCGCCCGGGGGAGATCGCCCGTGTCGTGAGGGATGAAATGGAGAGAGTCCAAGTGGTTGACTTGCACACCCACCTCTTTCCGCCCTCCCACGGGGACCTGATGCTCTGGGGCATCGACGACCTCCTCACCTACCACTATTTGATCGCGGAGTACTTTCAGACCGCCCCCCGGGCCATGGCTCCGGCCTCTTTCTTCGCACGGCCCAAGGCTTTCCAGGCAGACATGATATGGGCCGCCCTTTTCGTCCAACGGTCTCCTCTGTCGGAGGCATGCAAGGGGGTTTTGACCACCCTGGAAAAGTTGGGCCTGCGACAGGAGCTTCGTGCTCGAGATCTCTCGGGCATTCGGAGGTGGTTCGCGGAGCAAGACCCCGATGCATATTGCGAGAAAGTGTTTAGCCTGGCGGGCGTCAAGTATTGTGTCATGACCAACATCCCCTTCGACCCCACAGAAGCTAAGCATTGGCGCCCTGCCAAGAAAGCCTACACGCGACGCTTTCGCTCGGCGTTGCGGGTGGATCCGCTACTCAAAGGTGACTGGGAGACTGTGTCGGCGTGCTTGACAGCCGCAAATTACCCGCAAACGCTGGAAGGTGCCAGGCAATACCTGCGGGATTGGGCGGAGACGATGCAGCCGGAGTATCTGATGGCATCCACGCCCCACGACTTCCAATACGCAGGAAAAGAAGGGGATGGAGGATCATGTCAGAGCAGCAAAGATGGAAAGAAAGGTGGTCAGGAGGGTATCGGGCAGGGGTGCGGTGTAACCATGATCGACAAGTCTCCCAAAGGAGCAGAATTACTGGAAAAAGTCCTTATTCCAGTCGCAGAGGAGCTGTCTTTGCCCATCGCGATGAAGTTAGGCGCACATCGTGCTGTGAACCCCAGCCTCGGCACCGCTGGAGACGGATTGGTCGCAGCGGACGTCGGGGATCTCCGCCGCCTCTGTACGGCTCACCCGCAGGTCAAGTTCCTGGCCACGTTCTTGGCGAGGGTCAGTCAGCACGAGGCAGCAGTGCTCGCCAACAAGTTTCCCAACTTGCATTTGTACGGCTGTTGGTGGTATTGTAATAACCCGAGCATCATTCGAGAGATCACCGCCATGCGGTTAGAAATCTTGGGGACGGCTTTTACGGCGCAGCATTCCGACGCCAGGGTCCTTGATCAACTAATCTACAAGTGGTCACACTCTAGGCGAGTTATAGGCGAGGTGTTGGCAGGAGAGTACGTGTCATTGGCACAGACAGGATGGAAATTGACGAGGGAGGAAGTGAGGAGAGATGTTGAGAGATTGCTTGGGGGCGCTTACGAGGAATTCATGCAAAAATAAAAACATAGAAGGGTGGGGGGGGGGCATGTGAAAGGAAGTAAATAGAGAGCTGGTTTGCATAATGAAAAATTGCAAAAGCTGTACCAGCCCGTATCGACCCCAGGCCAATGGTCAGACAGGGAGGGCCAACCAAACCTCTCTAGGCATGCTCTCCATGTTTTCCGAGGAAGTCGACCGGGACTGGGACACGCATATACCGTCATATATTTTTGCTCATAAGACGAGCGTAAATCCCAGTTTCAATGAAACTCCGTTTTATTTGATGTCCGGACAGGACCCTCAATCACCGACGGGCGTGCTCTTTGATGGCCCCCAACATCGGTAAGGGCAGTACAGACAACTTCTTTGACCGATGTATTCTTGGTTCTTTAATGTAGATGAGAAAGTTCACCGATCGATTTTAGAAAAAGCACCATCACCTCAATTTTTGGTCTCGAATGCTTTCTTTGTCACCATGCTTTGCATGGAATACCATCCTCGTCATTTGCCTCCCCTCGTATTACTATACACATTCCGCATCAAGAGCCGGCTGTCGACTCCTTCCTGGTCATCTGTCTTCCCTCACTATTCCTAGCCTCCAACCGCTTCAGGCCATTTTTTTCATTACCCGCGCGGATTGATAAAGAATCGAGTCAAGAATATTCGACATGGTGAATATGCCTCCCACCACCGCCAGTGCCTGCGTCACGAACTGCAGGAAGGGGGTGCGCTGGTGCGTGTACTCCACCATTACTGGGTAGAACTCGTAGAAGAAATGGATGCCCGGGGCACTCAACGTTAGCGCAGTCATGCCAGGGGAAAGCCGCGTGCCTTTGTGCAAAGATTCTTGGAAGGCAAACTCGAAATTGTGCTCCGGGGAGCCGTAAAGAGGCTGTTCCACCGTGGGAATGATACGCAAGTTATACAGATAGTGTCCTTCTCCGTCGGGGATAGTTTCCAAGCCGTCCAACGGGTAAATCTTGTTTTCTTTTCGCTCGCCGACCGAAAAATGATGGATCTTGTGGGCTGTGTAATTTGTCTTAAACTCCACAGCTACCATCGGGGCGAGCTGCAACGGCACGTCCTCGCCCAAGTTGATCCGAAATTCCCCTGCCACCTTGCCGGTGAAAAGCGTTCCTTCCACCGTGCAACCTGTTTGCCCCTCTGGTGGTCTCAAGCTGGATTCGACTCCTGTCGCCGGAGTTTTGCGGACATCCTGGGATGCCAAGTAAACGACGGCATCGCCCCTCGTGGACTCTGCATCAAAACTTATGTCTTTGCACTTCACCAAGGGAAAAGTGATGTGAAAATTGATTGGTATTGTTGTCTCCAGGGAGGGCGCTGTTGAGTCGACAGTCATGTGGTTCACAATTTCCACCCGGGAAAAGGATAATAACTCGGAGACGAGGAGTAAGAAGCAGAGACCTGCGCTCGCCATGGTCACCAGACCCCCCATGGCGGTGCGTACTTGCACACTCTCTGAACCCTTCACATTGAAGTCAAGCGCCCGCTTGAAAACGTCCATCTTGAGTCCTCCTGTCAAGTAGATATTTGTGATTGAGCTATGGTTGCAGTGTTAAAGAATGGGTCTCAGCAAAAAGAGAATGCCGAAAAAAATGGGGATAGGATGGGTCTTCGCTCATCCATTGAGAAAAAGAGCAGGTGCATATGACCATATAAGGATCCCGTGCACAAGATAAGACTCATCATGGCAAGATGATACATATATTTGCACGGCGCCTACAATTGTCCCGCACGGAAATTTAGCACATGACGGACATCACAAAGGTTCGCTCCACAGGAGCCGTGACAAAAGCTCTTCGTCGTAGTCCTGGCGCGAATACAGGTTGACTATCCGTGCACCTCCGCCATTTTCAACGATTTTAAGCATCACTTACAAGCTTTGGGCGGCAAATGCAGACAGACACGCCGGGCACCAAATTTGAGCGTGCGTTATGCGCGGCTCACGGCCCACAGCCCTCCCCAGAATTTGAACTTTCGGCGATAGGACGGTCGGCGCCGGGAGCAGAAGTCCTCGACGATTAGGGCGCTATTCCATCAATGCGGAGAACATGTGAAAAAGAATTGTCGTCCGTGCGCGTGTGCTTGTGGGTATCCAACAAATTGTACTGATAGCTTTCCGGCCTCCGATGAATTGCGCGGTAGATGTGACCCAATAAACGGAGCCGCCTTCGAGGATCCCAGACCTGAACGGACAACATAAAAAAAAAACCAAAAAGCCCTACGGCGGGTGCCGAATTTTGCGGAGCACTTGCTCAATGGTCTTCTTTATCGAGGTTAACAACAATCAAAATGGATTATGGCTGCACGTGAACACCCAAAAACCTATAACAGGCCACTCTTGTGCTACGAGCGGATGCTGACTTGTGTCGTAACGCAACGTATGACCTTCAACCGACAGTCTCACCCCCTCTCTCCCTTATCGTTGCTTCAGGAGCGGGGACGAGGTGGGCCCTCGCGCAGACATTGATAAATCATCGTGCAGAAGTAAGCAGTAGGGGAACAGGGTCCGCATTTTGTTTCGTGGTCAATTGCGATGGGGGTAGCGTCGAGCACTATGGGGGCTGCAAGCAGCAGTGCGCAGGACGGCTCTTCCGATCGAATGGATGTAGAAGGCGTCTCTGGAGGCAGCAGTGGGCATAGTATGGCTGCTTCTCAGCGTTGGAGTCGTTCCAGCCTTCGCATGACAGGCGGAGACGATACCGCAATGAGGTAAGTCCCTAGGCGGACGTTTGTAGTACCAAAGTCGGGAGGCCTACTCAAATTTATTTGTCTGTAGTAGAGGAAACCGGGAATGACTTTTGAATATGCGTGCAGAAATGTTGAAGTGCATGTGCAATCGACGTGGTTTGTAGGGCTCACAAGAATAAAGGGTACGGAGGGGTGGGTGTGTCATGGGATGGTCGGACACAGGCCGCCTCAGAAATCACCTTCCTGACGTATGTGCGTACGTTCCTTCGCAGCGTCCAAGTCAAAATCATGCCTTTGGTTCCCGGTACGGCCACCCGTGATGTGAAAACCTGCAAAATCACCTCCGCGGGGGCGGTGCTGGAGGGGAAAATGTCGCCCGAGATTCGGAACATAGCTAGGGAGTATGAGCGGGCCATGGGCCACAGTCTGCCCCGAATTCCCATCGACGACCGGCGGGCGCAGCAACTCATGGTGGTCTGCGTGGGCGAGGACTTTTATCTGGTGCCGGCGCCGGAATTGTTCTCCAGGCACACGGGCACCTGCCGCGTCCTGGGGGACAAGCACCAGCGGACCATGGACTACCACCTGGAGGTGGGAGACTTTTTGCGGATCGGATCGGTGGGCCTCATTGTCTCGGAACTCGACCCTGGGCAGGAAGGGGAGGTGGAAAGTCAGGGGATCGGGGGGGCTGGCGGGCGTTTGACTGTCCTGAGGGGGATCGAGGGGGGAAGAGGGGCGGGGGAGGCGGGCGCCCCAAGCAGACAAGGCCAGGGGCCAGGAAGCTTGCCGGATGGCGGTAATCTCCCGATGATGGGGGAGGAAGATGGGCGGGGGACGTCTAGCTCAGGCAAGGCAGGCAGAAACCGGCGCTCCAGCCGGGGGTCCATCACCGAGAAAGACCTCTTCTATCTGCGGGAGGACGCCGGGGAGATCCGTCAGGACCTCTTCGCGCAGGAGGAGGCGGCCACCGCCGTCCAGGAAGGTTTGGCGGCCACTGCACTGGGACTGTCGCCGGGACGCTCTCCGCGGGTAGCCCTCTGCTACATGTGCTTCGACGACGAGGACTCATCGAGCAACCCCCTCGTGGCGCCCTGTTTGTGCAAGGGCGGGACCCGCTACGTCCACCTCTCGTGTCTCCGCACCTGGCAAGCCTCGGCGGGGGACGAGAAGGACTGCGTCCTCACGTCTGCAGAGATGAAAACCACCTGCAAGATCTGCAAGGCCAAATACAAGACGCACGTACGCACCGGCGACGGTCGTCTCCTCCCCCTGCTCGAGCACCATCTGCCCCCACCCTTCATCTGCTTCCTGGTCGTCACGAAGCACGATGCGGCCGAAGAGCTGTTCAACACCCAGTTCCAGCTATCTTTCTCGGAGAACAAGCAGATCCTCATCGGTCGCTCCAGGAATTGCCACATGGTCCTCGACTACCGGACTGTCTCGACCCAGCACGCCACCGTCACCTACCGGAAGGGGGGCTTTTATTTCCGAGACCTCTCCTCCAGCAACGGGTCCATGTTGAACTTACGGAGGCCGATAAAGCTACCTTATAACCAGTGGGTCAGGATCCGGTACGGGCGGTCGATAGTGGCCTTCAAGGCGAGGCGGTCTTGGATGCGGGGGAGGCTCTCGTCCATGACCGGGACGGGGGCCGAAGTGGCGACTCTGGGGCGAGAGGAGGAGGAGGTCTCTGAGGCGTCCAGAGAGAAGCGAAGGAGCAGCTCTGCCAACCCATCGGGGGCTATGAGCGTCGATGGCTTGATAAATGAGGGAATGGGGGAGAGGCATACCAACGACACGGTGGCGACGCAGGCATGCGAGCGAGGACAGGGGACGCCCAGCTCGCACGTGCTGAATGCCGCGCATTTGCAGCTGTTGGAATCCTTATGCTCCATCGAGATGACGCCGCGCCAGCAGATGTTGGACCGGGAGGACAGCGCATCGTCTCTGCCCTCCTGCGAGCAAACAGCGGGGAGGACGAGCTCGCTTGCCTGTACCTCAGGGGCTCTGGGGGCTGCCTTCTTGCAGATGCACCTGCGGGGAGATAGCAGTAGCGGGGGCCTGACGCAGATGGGGAAGGGCACAAAGGAAGGACTCGGGGAGGAGGGAGGTGTTCAGGGAGATGGACCTGTAAGGAGTGCGAGAGGTAGAGGGGAAGAAGCAGGCAGTAGGGGTGCGGTAGGGTCGATTTTGAACGCTCCGGGTCCACAGGGAGTCCGCGGCCGTAGCGTGCGCTTCGTGCCTGCGGAGTCCCCTATAGCCGACAGCCTCGCCTCGCAGCTTGACGCATGAAGGAAGATCGCATGTGTGCTGTATAGAAGCGGTTTGGTGTTGCATGGGCCGTCTGATCGTACGTATCTTCATGATCCGTTGAGGTGGGAGGAAGGAGAGGGGGAATGTGTCGGTGAGAAGAGTGCGAAATCGTGAAGATTCCGAACGCCACAATTGCCTCCGTAAGGTGCGTCTTGCCCTCATAAAGCAAGTGTACAACTGAAACAAAGAAATGACTGCGAGGACGGAGCAACGCCCGATGCCAGACGAAGCAGCGCCCATAGGCAGACCGGAGAGGGTGAGAGGGCATGGGCATCCTCTTCATTACTTTAGCAATTGCATGCAATGGACCCACGGGCTGTGTCGCGGTCGTCGTTTACAGTCGATGTACATGTGATCATCCGTACCCCGGATAATTAGACGTTCTCCTGACGAGAGGCCGGCTGGTCGTAGACGCCTCCCCCCCCCGTCCGCAGGGGACGGCCATCCTTGCTTCTGCTGCCTTTTTCCTCCACCGCGACCCCACAACACGACGTGGTCGCCAGAGAAGGGACGCCCTCACCAGCCTGCATGACGGGGTCGTCGGCCAGTCGGGCCGGAGGGGCTTGTCCGAAGCACATGCGGCAGCTGTTGTCGGTGAAATCTGGCGTCAACGTCACAGGCACCCCCAGGGATGATTCGAAAAACGTCTGCGTGGGAACTTTGCACAAATACACGCATGCATGCCGACATCCGTCGACCGCCTTCAGGTACCGGCACTCCTCAATGAGCATGGTGGATTGCCATGCCTCTCCGTTCACTTCACCTTCGACGCGACGGGCGGGACCCACCAACCACGTGGAGAAGAAAGGCGCGACAAGGGCGTTCGCCTCGCAGCCCACACGGGAAGCTCCGAAGTTTTGGAAAAGAAATCGGAGGAAAGGCGGCGTTGCTTCGTCGAGTAAGCGCGCTATCCTGGCAGACAGAACGAGCGGATCCGGTGCTAATACAGGGTTCAAGAGCTGCATCGTGGAGCGGGCCATCTCCTCGTATGTTGGGGACGAAGGGGGCGGAGGAGCGTCATGTGGAGTTATACTTGCCAATTTCGTAGCCATTGCACGGATTAGGAGACGTTCCACAGCATTGTCTGGTCTAGGGGGGGGTTGAGGCCTAGGCGGTGATGGTCGTTTGCTCTTCACCGGGACCACCATGGAGACAGATGAAATGACAAAACTCAATCCAAGGGTGACAATATAGATCTTTTGCATCCTATGGAGAATATTTTGTTTTCTGGTTTAGCCGGACGTTGTGTATTGCCGTGCACGTTGCCTGCAACGTAGGGTAACGAGAGGGAGGATAAGGATCGGTCTGTCGGCACGGTATAGTAGAGAGTATACAAGAAACTCTCTCTAGACAGCCCGCCCACGAATTAAAGAACAGTCAGCACGTCCTTGTCATTCGATTCCTCTACACACAGTAGCTGGAAGTCAAACGAGACGTGTTTCTGAATGTTCCCGCCACCCTCCTTTGTCTCGCATCAGATCCCAGTTAACCAGTGTTGGTTGAGGGGCCATGCCGCATCGCTAGTTCGGGGAAGTCTGAATGACACAGATCTCCTTCGACTTTGCCTTTGGCACCATCTTCTCAGGGATATCGACGGTACATTTCACCATTATCGTAGCACACGCCATGAGCGCTTCCTCTGTCTCCGCGGATGCCGGACCTACGTCCGGGTCACAAGGTAATATACACTTCAAGGGGGTGGGGAGGTAAACTAGCAGGAGGATCCCGGAACGTTTTTGGGGCGGTCGCGCTCCCGTGTCCACATGATACTGTGTTCAAGTGTTTTATTTCTCGTGAAGAAAAGTTTACGTCAGGAGCAAAAGTGACGCGTTCAGGCCCATGTTTCCTACTCTACGTGCCTTCCATATTCTGACCAGGAAACCGCGGGTCTCAGACCTCCCCTACACGGCCGTCGCGGCTTTCGCAGCGTCGTTGGGCCCGGAACAACAAAAGTTATTGGTCGGCAGACGAAGAGGTGACGGCATGCATGCTTTACAACAGATCTTTGATGGTGACTTTCCGGAAACATCATTGCCGAGCATGTGGAAAAGTCATCTGTCAACATTGCTCTAGCTATGTGGGGTCCGAGCATGTATTCGAGGACTTTACCGTTAGAGAAAATCCATCTTACATCTTAGCATAGAATACGCGTCGAAGGATAACCGAAAAGTTCTCGATAGCGCTGAAATTGTTGCGGGCGGCTGCCCCGCCCCCAGCAAGCATTCGAGTATGTCCACCGTGCGCCGACTCTATCAGTCGGCTTGCGGTTATCCAGGCCACACCTCTGGAAGAAAAGAAGCTAGAAGATGCCGTAAAAGATACGCCAGTCTGTGTCTACGCTCTGTATCCCCGAACTGAGGAGCTCTACATCGGAAGCCTTTCTGTGGTGTGTATTCAAGCCCGGGATCGGGCAGGCCGTAATGGTCAAGGCCTCACAAACCCCTACGTGGCTGGGACGCTGACTGGATACACGTTGTCACGGGGGCAGGAATGGCCCAAGACAATGTGAACGTGACGCAAAACATCACCGCGCTACGCCACGCTAGATCCCGTCTAGGGTGGGGAAGAGCGATTTTACTTCCGAGTCCCCGCGCGGAGGCGGTGCTGAGACTCGAGATGTGCGACTGGGGACTAGGCGTGACAGATGGCTCCTTGGGGCAGGCAGAGATCCCTTGGCAAACCTCTTGCATCAGCGGAAAGTGGATTACTGGGTTCCTCTTGCGTCATCAAGTGGAAGGGGTGGAGCAGGGGAAGTGCGCTTGGTATTACAGTACAAATTCAATCGTGCCGGCGAGGTTTTCTCCAGATTCTGGCCCGAGCCTCCGTGCGTGAAGGAGCTGCCTGCATTTCCCTCCCTCACACATACAAGCACATGACCGATTTGGTGGAGGATAGCAAACCGCTCACGGAACTCCTGCACTGGGCCAGAAGGGTCCTGGATTGGGGACACCCGGCAGAAACCCTGTTCGTGTACGGCGTGGTGGTGGCTTTGACGCTTTCCCTCGGTACGTATTCTCCTTCCTACACCTTGTCCTCCCTCGTTACGTGCTCCTCGCCTGGGTGGCTCGGCAGGGTGGGCAGCACGAGCGAGACGTGGCGGAGACGGCGGAGAAATGCATGACTGTGCGGGCTCTGCTACGGAAAAGGCGCCAGGAGGGGAGGGGCCTGCTTGGGCGCTTGTTGAGCACGCCAATGGAAGCTCGACGACGCAGGAGAACGAGCAGTCGAGGCGGGACGGAGGGTTCGAGTCTTAGTGCCAGCATCAAGGGGGGTGCTTGTCAGAGCGGGGGGGGGGGGAAGGGACCTTATCGATGAGGTTGCCAAGGCTGGCGGCGGGGTCGAAGGAAAGGGTGAGAATCAAAATGAGAGGGAAGGCTTCGACGAACAGAAGGACATCAGGTCGTTAGGACTCATACTGAGTACCCTCGAAGCCCGGCTGGGTCAGCGCGAGGCGACACGAACACTGCAACACTGGGCATGCTGGTCTCACTCCTGCAGTCTGTCCGGCATTTACTCGAATGGGAGGAGCCCATTAGCACCGCTATATTTGCATTTGTCCTTGGGGTGAGCACCGTGACTCACGTATTTGTTAGCGTGACGTGGCTGGTTGTAATCGTCGAAGCGGCTCTTTTTCGCATTTTGACGTGGCCTTTGCAGGCAGGACGCTGGGTGGCCGTGCGAATAGTACGATCCGCTTTGTTCCTTACAGCTCGGGCTCACTTTGCATCGTCAGGGTATAGGACGGGTCCAGGACAAGTGCTGGTTGACGATTAAAAAGCACAGCACTAGGAAGTTCGAGGACGAAGGCTCATCATTTGCTCGTCAGAGCGCTGCAAAATGTTTAAAGTCACGTCGTCAATCGCTTCGCCGCCCAGGGAAACGTGGGCAAAGTGGCCATCGTCAAGCCTGTACTGCGATACAGAGAAGAGAGACATGGGTCTACACAAAGGATCCGATGTTCCAATGCATCGAAGTATCTAGGAGTTTGGCGACTCGACCTTGTAGGGGCCTTAACTTGGACGATAACATCTGTCAAGGTGGCCGCCGTTGGGTGACAAAGAGGTTCTGACAGAGATCAGGTCCGTGCGGCGCCCGGTCGCTGCACCCTGGGGCGGAGATGAAAATACGTGATTGGAGATGCGGAATGTGGTTGACGGCGACGACAGAAGACGAGAAATGGCTTCATCATTCAATATTGTAGTGGTACCTTGTCTTTTTTATAAAATATTTGCATTGGTGCCTCCGTTTTCTGAAGTAAAAGCAGACGAAGCTGGAACCACAGCTCACTCAAATCCTGACTATGCTCCGGCTCTTAGAAAGACAAAAAAATACCCGGCCACGTATGCAAAAAGCCCGGAAATGCCCGCATTACGTTCTCCCCCTCCCCTCTCTTCTCTCTCGTTCTGACGGGCGTACAAGTGTCTCCCTATCCGCCCCTGCTCCTCTTCCTTTGTTCTTCTCCCTTTGTCCTGCGGCTCTGGCCTCTCGTCTCTCAGGCCCGCTCTTGCTCCCTCCTCCCTCGTTTTCCTCGAACTTCCCTTTCTTCCTCCTCCCTATCTCCTCCCCTCCCTCCCGCCTCTCCCTCTCCCGATTACCCTCCTCTCCTCCCTCCCTCACATCCCCCTCCTTCCTGCCCAACCCCTCTCCAACCTTTCTCCCTCCCTCTCCCTTTCCCTTGTCCGTTTTCCCTCTCTCCCCGGCTCCTAATACGTTCTGGCCTTTCCTCGTGACAACCATATCTTCCCCCCCCCTTTCCAGTCTCCCCGCGCCGCGCCTTCTTTTTGCCGACCACGATCCATCCCTTCCCTTTGCACCCTCACCCTCGTCCTCCCTCCCTTTTCCTTTCTCTATTTCTCCCACCGTCCCTTCCCCCTCCCCATCGATCCCCTCCACGCGCCCTCCCTCTTGACCTTCCTCCTCACCTCCGTCCTCCTTATCCCTTCCTATCCCAATCATGATCATAGCGATATTCACATCCCCGTCCTCCCCCTCCTCCTCTGTTTTCCTCCCCTTCTTCCCTGCGTGCGGCCCTCTCTTCCTCTTCCTTCCCTTCCCACCAAGGCTTGATCTTGCGCTTTTGTCTTGTTGCGCAAGAGGGGCTCCGTCCTTGCTCTCCCCGCCTTCTCCCTTCCCTCCTCCCTCCTTTCCCCCCCTGTTCCCAGCTTCCCTTTCCGCCTCTTCTGCCGCTCCGCCGCCAGACGATTCTCGCCTCGTCGTCCT
Source organism: Microchloropsis gaditana (assembly GCF_000240725.1). Lineage (NCBI taxonomy): Eukaryota > Eustigmatophyceae > Eustigmatales > Monodopsidaceae > Microchloropsis > Microchloropsis gaditana. The sequence goes on from NW_005803937.1 coordinate 97,387, forward strand.
CCCTCCCCGTCCTTGCTTCGGGGGCCCCACGGGCGCGGGCTCATCCTCCCGCTTCAGTCGAGGCGGCACTTCCCTCAACAGCGACGCCGTCACGGGCAAAAGCATTTTATCCACGCTGTCCATCCTCATCACCTCCGCAATCATCCGTTGCCGGGTCCCCGGTTCCTCCATCCCCGCCAAACGCAGGACCTGCTGGACCTCAATGCCGCGACGGAAGCGGAGAAAAGGGATCCGCGCCAGAGGCAGCGGTTCGTGCGACGCCCACAGGGCCCGATAAAGTTCTAGAACCTTCTCCACGTCCGCTGACGTGCAGTTGCCCTGGCATATTTCCCGCACGGTGGTGGAGAGGGGCTCTTGGACAGTCTCCGGATCTTGGAGGGAGATGCCCACAGGGAAGGTGCCATGGATCGTCAGCACCGCCGCCCCCCCCGCCTTTCCCTCCCCGTTCCCTTCCGGACGAGGCACGAGCAGGCGGAATGCGTTCGGACGATTCGCACGCTGCCATCTCAGCGTCCCCAAGAGGGAGCGGAGTCGGCCGGGCGCCTCCACCTGGAGACGATTTACGGTCTTGGTTAAGGAAAGCCAGAAGCCCGCCTCGGTCAGTCGCCGCTTCCCCAGACAGCTCTCCCCCAGCACGCGCACGATGAACTCGTACAAGCTGTGCCCAAGCTTCAACGTGGGCGCCAGGCCGTTCACCCCACCGGAGCTCGGCGCAGCCCCAGCGGCCTCCCCTTCCCTTCCCTCCCCTGGCCTTGCCTCGCCCCCTCCGTGTCCCTGCCCGGCGCCTCCCGCGGTGTTCGCCCCTTTTTTGTCCTCCACATCCATATACACAAAGCCATGGGAGGCGGTTCTGCACACGGCCTTGATCACCAGTAGGATGGATTCATAATCTGCGCCCAGGTCCCTCTTTCGTTTCTTGTAGCAAGAGGAAATGACGCCAGGCGCAGGCGGTGCCGGGGGCGAGACGAGCGCTTGGGAACGTTTGGGAGGGAGAGGAAGTATCATGCCCTCCCCTAATGTTTCCTGCTTTTGTAGCCCCAGCGGGGCCAAGGAGGAGCCGACCGGGGGCGGGGCCGGATATGCGTCAAAGCTTTCCCCCCCAAGCATTACACGTTCAGCGCCGTCGCCATACCCAGGACTCTCGATACCCCTGTCCACACCGTCTCTATTTTCAAAATTGGGATTATTAGCACGTGGCGGCAGGGAAGGGACCGTAATAAGGGGCACGAATTGGTGGTGACGGGGAGGGAGCAGCGGGGGTGGATAAAGCATTCCTTCCCTTTCTTTCCCGCTATGCGGCCTTGGAAGCGGCAGTAATGCAGGCATGGGGCCAGGAGCGAGTTGATGGGACAAAGGTATGAATGATGCGGCAGAAGACGGCGCGGCTGCATGTGAAAGGGGCTGAAAAGAACCCTTTCGTGGCATAGGGGGGAATGTAGATGTAGGTGGGGGAGGAGCACTTCCAGGAGAGGCCCGCGAGGTATCCATGACAAAAACCCGATGTAGCCCTGGGCAGCGAACGGACGCGAAGACAGCCTATGAGTTTACCTGTGTGTCTGTGCGGGTGGACGGTTGTGAAATTTGAACGCACTGGAAGGCACATAATCCTGGCCTCAACAGGAAGGGCGGCACCCAGGCCCCTTCAGGCGGGGGGAGGTTGGTAGGAAGGGCTGACCCGTGGGGATCTGGCTTTGGTGCGCCTATTTTGGACGATGCGGTCGGCTACGGCGAAAATCACGGTTGTCGACATGATTCATGTTGGCATGAAACCTGGGGAATCAACCGTTTCGCAATAAACACGCCGAAAAACTGCATAAAGGGGGGCTTTCATATCGAGGCCGCCATGAAAGCAATCCGATATCGGCCCATATGAATGCTGCTTTCATGTTTACTTGTTTACTTTCACAGAGTTCACCCTTCACTTTTTTGTATAGAAAGCGGGTGTTTCCATTGTCCAACGCTGTTTGTACACTGCGTGAAGAGTGACAGTAAAAGAGTACGGTGGTGGACGCAAATCATTGTCAGCGGTGTTTTGTGAGGTTGCCAATAGTATATACTATGTGCTGCCCCGCAAACTGCCATGTGACAACCCTGAATGCACTAGTATGCACTGATCTGGATTTTTTTACTCTGCTAAACAAGTCTGCACCTTTTGCGCGATGACCCGTGCCCTGGCCAAGTCCTTGGGGGTAAGGTCTCGTCGTTTGTTGCCCCCCAAAATAATTAGCCCCTGATTGCTATCAAATGGCTGTAAAACCACAGCCTGGCACATGGATGGTAGGTAGTCCATGAATTCAATTTTACCTGGCAAGACCTGTAAATCGGGAATGTACGTCGGCTGACACAAGCCGTCCGCCTCGGGATTGGAGCTCAAAGCTTGCTGTACTATGGCAAGCACCCTCACGTCACCCGTCCCTCTCGCAGGATCTGCCATGATGCCATTTCGAAGCAAAGTTTGGCCTTTATGCCAGATGAGAACAGATGGCAACGTGGGAAAGGCCTTCAGATAAGTTTGGGCTGCCCAGCGGAGGATTGTGACCTGACGAGGGGTGAGAGCATCGAAACCCTTCACATCGTCCACCGCCGGTCCTTGTAACTGCACAACATCAGCCTCGCGTACTGTGATATCCTACGTGTGAAATAAATTTTCTCAAATCAGAATTTTTCTTATGAGTACAGGAGGCAGTTGATCTTGAAGGAGAAAGAACAGGTGATTTTTTCCTTCATCTTACCTGTAATGTCAAGCCATTTAGGAGGAGGCCACCGGCCGAGAAGACGCCCAAAATGTCGGTACGGCTTTGCGAATCAAATAAAGGATCAGTGTACAAGCGATTCGTGACAAGAGCGAGGAGACAAAGGGAGCCAACAGTCAGAGAGAGCGCATCGCTTCGAATGAATTTGAAGACGCTCTCCATGGAACCCACTTGGCTGTTACCCTCAGCCATCAATATCGTTTCAAATGCAATAGAGCGGTAAGTCAATTGCTGGGTCATGTGAGAACTAATTGAAGCTTTGAGGATGTTCGAGCATGCAGAAGGAACGAATGCAGCATTCAAACCCAACTTGCCCAACACGATGACAGCTATTAGCGGAGGTATCCTCATCTGTCTCAATGCTCCGGAAAAACTGAATACCTGCACTCTATTGCTGCCTGTAGATGAAAGATTATTTTCCCTTAATTCAGTACCATATAAAGCTAGAGGTGGACGTGATTGACACATCAATTCCCCGAAAACCACGCCAAAAAGGAAGACGACATTCTCAACCACCTGGCATGACGGTCGAAACCCGCTCAGCTCGCTCGCGGCCCATCTACCGCCTCCTCGCCTAGAGCTACTTGCAGTTTTGTTGTCTGTTACTAATTACCATAGAGGAAGGCAATGTAAGATATGTGGCAGTAGACAGTTGTAATATTTAAATCCCGCATTCTTATTTTGTTTTTAATGCCCTTTTCCTTTCGCAGGTACGGCTGAATGAAATCCGGAAAGGCCCATGCCTATGCACAGCGATGGTGTTGGGCTTTGGTGCCCAATACAGGCCGCAATGGGTCTATTGGAGCATTGTCTTCCAAGCTGTGTGGCTTTGCGCTGGCCATGTTTATGATGGTAGTTATGATGGTAGCTATCAATCGGAGCATTCGTGTTTCCACTCCGGCGAATAAGCCAGACGCCTGGTTCACCGCTTTTGAGCACGACAAGGAGGGCATGCGAGAATGGCTCCATGACTGCAGATATATCTACCTGGATGTTGGATCCAATAGAGGAATTCAAGTTCGAAAGATCTTTGAGCCTGATAAATACCCAAACGCCGCGGTACTTCCAGTATATCGCGAAGTGTTCGGAAAAGATTGGGAAAGACGGCCAGAGGTCAGTTTGCACGTCTGTGATATGTTATCTGACGATGTCCTTCTCCTTGATCATTCTAGGTGTGTCAACAGAAACCTTTGTCATTCTTTCATCTTTTATGTGTAAAATGCGTGAACTAGGAAATTTGCGCGGTGGGATTTGAGGCAAATCCAGCAAATACCCAGTCCTTAAAGGAGCTTCAGGCAGCTTACAGGAGGGTCGGTTTCCGAGTGCACTTTTTCACCGAGACCGCCGTGGCCCTGGAGGATGGTAAAGCTAATTTTTACCTAGACAGCCAAGCACCTGTACAATATCATCAGCCAGGGTCAACATTGGTTCCTCCAAAAGGCAGGGGCATCGATATGGATGGAGTGCGGGTCAGCACAATGGACTTGGCGCGATATATCTTGGAAGAGGTCACAGCTCCCCACAAGGCGTTCGGGAAGGCTGTATCGCCTATTATCGTCATGAAAATCGACGTGGAGGGATACGAGCACCAACTGGTGCCGCACCTTGTGATTACCGGAGCTTTATGCAAGGTGCACACCGTCTTCTACGAGTCTCACCTGTGGGGTACCGTGACTAGTGAGAGAGGGGTAGGAGACGAGCCGTTCATTGCGTTTTTTGAGTGGTTTGCGCGTGACATGGATCGCAGCGCATGTCCGGTCAATTTTATAGAGCTAGATGACGAGACCTATGACACTTCAAGGCGGCCCCTTCCTACGCCGAGGCTACGATAACGGCATTCTGAAGGAATAAAGTAACTCCTCGGGGAAATGGTCAGCTTCTCGCAAATGCGACCGTCCCAGAATTCTTGTCTCAAATTGACATTTTTTTCCCGATAGACGTCAATCACTGTATGTAATGTGCTTTTACGTTTTTACTTTTTTCCCGCTTCTCCCTGTGGCATCCTCAGACTTTCTCTTTTCGTAGGGGGACAAGGCGAGAGAAGAGAGGACGGAGCCACTTTTGCTGCTTTCATCGTCTTGGTCGAATAGTTGATCCATGACTAGATTGCACACATCCCATTCCTCCTCGTGGTAAGGCAAGAGAAGCAAGAAGGAGACGAATTCGCCCAGGGAGAAGGGCGTGCCACACTCCGCAATAGCCGCTTCCAAAGCATCTTCGTCCATCTCCGCGACGCACACATCTGCAGGTTCCAAATCCTTGTTGCTATTTGTGCCTAAGCAATCCATTTCCTCGGGCGGAGCGTGGACGCCCGCAGGGCTGGGCAAGCCGGTAGGGTGGAAGCCGCAAATCGTTGCTTGGAGTAGGACATGAAAAGGCTCTGCGGGGCCATTGCTGGCACTAATTTCGTAGTTCACGATTGTGGTGGGCTCAGGATCCGGCCATGATATGGTCGTGGATGCCCGTGTTGTTCTCTGCCTGCGGTTATCGGGTCTCCCATTATCGTCTTTGGCCCTCCTTCTCTGTCTTCGTGGGCCTCCCTGCATGTCTGGTGCTACTTCCCTCTTGTCCTCGTCCATGGAAATGGAAGACCTCATTCGAGGCAGTGAAGTCCCTTGACGCATAGGCTCGCGACGAAAAGCAAAATGCAGTCTCAACGTCTCTCCCAATAGCACTGTCGCATCGATTACAGATAGTCCGTTTAGAAGCCGGACGTCACTAAGGTCCGTGACTTGGAGAATTCGGCTGAGACGGGCCCCTTCTCCAACCAATTTACTGCCTTGTGGAGATGTATGATCCATTTCGAAGATGCTTCCCGGTATTTTAGCATCTCTGAGCATCACATGTCGTACTTTTTCGGTAGCATAAGCTGAAAGGGCGGTACCGAGCACGTACCGCATGCTATCTAAAGGCTCGCTGCCCTGCGGTGCATGCGCCGTGGCCAGTGCCTCCAGCTCTTTACGTAGAAGCACTGCATTTCTACTGTTGATAACCTGATAAGGCATGATAAAGCCCTGGATTTTAATTTGATCATATTTGTTTCATCAGAGATGAATTAGGCTAGGGCTGTGAGGATACGATCCCGAAATACAAGCGACGAAAGCAAGCGCTTAAAATGTGATTGAAACGTATGATTTCCCAATTCACAACCACTACAAACAAACACTCTATACGAAGAAGTGTTTGGCTTTCAATTGTGCTTGTACTCGCAATCAAGTATGGCTGGCCTCGACTCTCCAGTATTTCTACGTATATCGGGTACGTGGCTCTTTGACTTGTACCCTGAAGATGTCGCGTCCAAGCTTACTGCCTCACACGCAATACAAATTGCCCATGGAGTTGAATCACACTTTTAAAATTAATCCAGCCCACCGGTAGACTTAAACAACACCGCGTAAGACATCCGGAAAGCGATGAGCAGAAGGCGAGCAACGCCATAACTTGAACCCGCCGTTGCCATGGGGGAGACGGGTAGAACCCCCGAAAAGACGTCATTCCAGTAGATCACGTCCTCCTTACAATCAAGCGGGAGATTTTTTCGCCTAACAATCGACCTTCAAGCGTGCGAGAGCAATATATTAAACAAAAAAATAGCAGGCAAGCGTTTACGCCCCAAACATGGCGAGCACAAGGATGTTAAACCGAACAAGACATGAATACATGAGATACTTGCGATTGTAACGTAAATGCACCGCTCCGACGATTCCGCAAATTATTTGTCATGCTCTTGCTCCTTCGTCACTTCATGCTGATGCTCGTCCTGCCTTAGCAGCCTCTTTCAGTATAGCCTCGTGCGACGATAGCCGTGCCTCCAAATATGCATGCCGAGCCTCCATACTGGTCGCCCTCTTTTCCGCCTCAGAGACACGTTCTTCCAAGTCATTCAGCAACTCCGGCCGAGCGGCCAACATGAAGGCTTTCCCAACGGAGCGAAACAAACGCGTATCATCCCCGACTTTGCTCAGCTCTGCCAAAGTCAACTCGGTACGTCGTTTCTCCCCCGTAGCTGCTACTCCCTTTGCTCGCACTTCTTTAAGCTCTTTATTGGCTGCGATGTATTGCTCCTGAATCTCCGCGAGCTCCTCTCCTGACATACCTCGCCCTGCCGCGCCAGTGCTGTCAGCATTTCGCACGAATTCAGCCGCCTTTTTCTTAGCGTTGACCAGTTGCAACTGTTTTCGCATCTCCGCATTATCCGGCTGTCGCTTCAGACATGCCTTAATGGTCTCTAGGGCGCCATCAAAATCTTCCTGCTCCATTTGAGCCAGAGTGAGGCGGTAATAGCCTTTCAGAAAAGCGGGATCCTTTTCTATGCAAGTTTTGGCGTCTGCCGCAGCCAAGGCCCACTCCCTCTTCGCCCAATGGCACGCACTGCGATTGGAATAGTAGACATGACTTTCGGGTCGAGCTCAATCGCTTCGCTGTACTTAGCTATTGCTTCATCATATTTTTTGGCTGCGAAAGCCGTGTTTCCCAGCCTGGCGAACATGTTACAGAAGAACGTATTTGTCAAAACGCCGCGACTCGAAATAGAAAAGGGCATATCAAATACAGTGCAAGGTGTTTCATGGACAACACGTACTCTTTCTTTTCCTGTGCAGCCGCAACGTTCTCCGGAAGCACTCCCTCTTCTTCCTTGCTGCCTGTCTCCATCCCTGTCTCGTCGCTCATGTCTCCAACTAATTAGTCCACGGTTCCTGTGAGTGCGCCACGGGGGATAGAGCGCTTTGCCATGCGTGAGTTGAGAAACATGGTCGCAATGTGCTCAATGCAATGTCCTCAACAGAGGCGCAGTGCGCGTTGGGTGACGATCTTGAGCGGTTTGCACATGATTAAGTGGTGTTGGTCAGCGAAAGAACAACGATGGAGAGGATCGATGCGACACCCCGGTCACAAAGATGTTGCCCCCGTGACAACTTGGTTGCAACACCAGTAATGACACCATCTCCGCATAGCTCTATCTTCCTTTTCCTTGAATCACGCGTGTATTTTTATTCGATCCCGCTGCAAAAGGTGAAGGGCGGCATTCTCGTCACTATGTTCTGCCTTGGAAAGACACTCTTCCAAGCTTGCTCCCGGCATATTTCCCGTGTACATTTCCGCGCACAAGCACTCTGAATTGCGAAATCCTCCATCCATCAATCACCAATAAATACAGGCTGTATCATGCCTGCAGAGACCCGAGGACAGAGAAGGCGTGGGGTCGGTAGAGGAGCCAAGTCTGGAAGTGGTGAGGACGAGGCCCGGCACGCATCGAGAAGTGCTACCAAGGACGGGTACACCGGGGGAGTGAGAGGTGCCTCGGCCGATGAGAGCAGTGCAATCGGTAGCAGCAGTCACAACAATGACACTACTTTGGGCGCAAATGGCCATGCGCACCACCATTCACCGCACCACGTTTCCACCGCCTCTGCAAGGGAGCGGACGCGGTCTAAAATTGTCACGCGCGTCACCTTCGCCATAGTCCTTCTCGCTGTCTTCTTCGGCATCGCCTGGGCAGGCCATGTCTATATTTTCCTTCTTGTCTGCGGCATACAGGTTATGCTTTTCAAGGAGCTGGTGGCCGTGCGGTACCGGGCAGCCATGGAGAAGAAAACCCCCCTCTTTCGCACGTTGCAATGGAGCTGGTTTGTAGCGGCCATGTTTTACGCGCACGGGGACTCCATCGTGAAGCTCTTGCGGGAAGACTCATTGTTGGGCATCAACGATGACGACCAACCGGAGAAGTCTCTAATCTACAGCTCCTTCGCGCTTTTCTCCACCCTCTTCGTCGTGACCGTCCTGACCCTCCGACCAGGCCTCTACAAGTACCAAGTAGGACAGCTGGCGTGGACCGTGGTCATCCTCCTCCTCATCGTCGGTCAGCTGAAAGTGGTCGCCCCCAACATCTTCAGCGGCATTTTTTGGTATTTCTTCCCTGCCTCTTGCATCATCGTCAACGACATCATGGCCTACGTGTGCGGGATGAGCATGGGGAGGAGATTCATCAAGCGTCCCTTCCTCCGCCTCTCGCCCAACAAGACCTGGGAGGGCTTCATCGGCGCCTTCTTCTTCACCCTCCTGTGGGCCTTCTGGTTCTCCCGCTTCCTGGCCCGCTTCCCTTACTTCACTTGCTCCTTCAAGCAGCTCCGGCCCTCGGAAGAGTTCACCTGGCAGGAGCTTCGCCCGGGCACCACCTTCCACCAGGCCATGCTCCGCGCCAACACCGTGCAGCCCGACCGGGTCTTCACGCAAACCACCGTCGTCCTCCCGGCGGCCCTGGCCCATCTCCTGGGCCGTGCCTCCCTCCCGGTCAAGCCGATCCAGATGCATGGATTGGTGATCGGGATCTTCGGGTCGCTGGTGGCGCCTTTCGGGGGCTTCCTCATGTCTGCCATCAAGCGGGCCTACGGCATCAAGGACTTCGACTCCTTGATCCCGGGGCACGGGGGGGTGACGGACCGGATGGACTGCCAGCTTGTCATGATTCTCTACACGTTCGTCCACTACCAGACCTTCATCCGGCACGTTCCAATCAACTACCACCGCGTATGGGCCTCGGTCTCGGCCTTGAAGAGGGACGATCAGGTCAGGATCTGGGAGGAACTGGGGAAGTATCTGGAAAGATAGTGCAAGGGAGGCGTGGGGGGGGGACGGGGAGTGGTAGGGGCACGGGCGCGTGCATTTATATAGACTGCTGTTGGGATAAAGCACTGTGGCGTAGGTGGGAAGTCAGTTGGGGGGGGGATGGTGACGGTACCGGAAAGGTCAGAGACATGGAAGGGTCGAATGCCGAGAGACCGGTGTTCCAGATGGGCAAGGGTTTAAATATTGAATGCAAATGTAAAAGCAAAAGATTGCCAGAGGCTACAATGTCCGTCCGTTTTCTTGAGCTGTCGCCCGCAAATTGTACTCTCCTTTACCTGCCATCCATCAGAGGTGTCCGGGCTGAAATTTTGACCTCGCCAGTGCTCAATCGTCCCCCCTTCAGAGCACATACCCGTCCTCCCCCCTCCCCCGACTCCCGACGCGTAGGACGCCACTTAACGCCCCCCCCCCTTCGCTCCCCCCGCAAAGTGCCGCCGCATTCACGATCTTGAGGCTGTGTTGGAGCTTATTCGTGTAACGGCCTAGTGCCTCGATGATCTCGTCGTCCTCCCTCGCCCGAGCGGCGGCCTCCCGCGCCAACTCCCCCTTCAGAGCCCCGAGCTCCTCCGTCACGAAAGCCTGGAACCGGTCGTCCACCTTCTTCCGCGCCCGCACAAAGTCGTCCAAGCTCTGTCGTACTTCCACAATCTTGGCCTCCCGTGAGGTGCGTTCCTGCTCGAACCGCAGCGCCACTCCCTCCTCCTGGTCGCCGAGTAAGCGCAGCATCCGGCCCTCACGCTCGAGCCGGTCTCGCCTTTCCGCATCCATTCCCTCCTGCAGCTCCACCAAGGCTTGACTCAACGCCGAGCCCCGCTCTTCTACCAGGCTTAGGGCCTGCTCCTTTTCGCGCGTAAAATATTCTTCAAGCGAGTCCACGCGGCTCTGCAGTACCCCCAGCCTGTCTTGTGCCTCTTGCGTGCGCTCCTCCAGTCGAGCGGCAAACTGATTGGCAGTTGCTGCCAGCTGATCTTCTGCCCATTTTTCCAGCAACTTGTTTCGCTCTAGGCCCCTTTTAATCTCTGCAGAGAGGGCCTTGTCAATTTTGAGGACCGAGGCACGGAGCTCTTGCAAACGGGACTCGTCTTTCTCCCGACGTTGCTGAGTGCCCATCTTCACCTCCAAGTCCAGGTGCGAGAAGTTGTCGATGATGGAGGCAAGCTTCTGCTTGGTCTCAGACCGCGTAGTGGCCATCCCGCCCGGGCCGGAAGGTGGGGGCGGCGCCATGTGTCTGAGCGAGGAGGGGGGCCTATATTGACTGTGTACAAAGCCTGAAGACGGACCGGAAGGTGGTGGTGGTGGTGGCGGCGGCGGCTGATGTGTATCTGTGTAGAAGGATAAATATATGTCAAGTTGGTACAGAGAACGAGGTCATACGTCGATGGCTTTCGATAGGAACGGGGTGGCTGACTTACAAGTTGTTTCCATCTCACACGGCTAGCTGTCGAGGCCCCTTGGAGCGTGAACAGTGGACCAGAAGGAAGCCGGTTCCCTGACCAATTTTCGAGAAACCGCACAAGATCTGGCGTGGTATGCGTAAAAGTGCGAGAAATAAAAGCGTGAGGATGAATTTCCCCGTGTTTCAATGTCTTTGGGTGGTATTCAAGCCGGGCCGCTGGCAGCAGCACGGCGAAGGGGGTGAAACGGGCCAAAAGGCGAGCAATTTAATTCATGGACCCGCAAACGTGGCAATTGATCTTGCATTCCGACCTTTCGATCCGTTGGGCCCAGACGTGCCTTGACGGCATCACAGCGTAGCGGCGTGAGCATTTGGAAACAAGTGTGCCATGCTGAACCATTCAGTGAGAGGTTTCAAAGCCTTGCGTCTTTTCTTGTGGGCCCGTGTTTGTTTCTCCTCGACTCCCACCTGGGACCCTCAACAACATCCGCACGACCAAAAATGCTAGTAATTCACCCGCAATCCTCATTTATAAGTTATAACCATACCAACAGTTGACGAACACATCTGCATGGAAGCTGAGTGGTGCTAAGGGCTCGGGTGTTCATTGTTAATTCCTTCACAAGAAACCCCTAGGGCTTGGTTATTAGGCGCGTTATGACGATCATTCCCACCCTCATATTGCTGGTGCTGCTGGCTAATGAAGGTGCATCAGTGCGTCGTCTTGACAGCACATTTAGCAAAAGGGACGCGCGAAGGTCGTTGGAGGCAGAAAGGCTTGAGGCAGAGGGCTTTCGGCGCCTGAAAGAGCGGGGATTAGCAGCTGATGCGACCTCACCAGACGAACACCTGGTAAAACAATTACCAGGCCTTGCGGACGATGCATTTCCTACAAGGCAATGGGCTGGCTTACTGACCGTGGACGAAGCCATCGAAGGGAAATACTTCTACTGGTTTGTGGAGGCGGCTTCGGACGCGGCGAACAAGCCCCTGTTAATATGGCTGAACGGCGGGCCGGGGTGTTCGAGTATGGACGGCTTCTTCCTCGAGCATGGACCCTTTCAAGTCCTCGACGATATGAGCCTGAGCGTGCATCCGTACAGCTGGCATCATGTGGCCAACGTCGTGTACGTAGATCAGCCTGTGGGCACGGGCTTTTCTTTCACAGGCCGGCGGCAGTATTGCGATGACGACGACTGCATCAACAAGCACATGTACTCCTTCCTTCAGGCATTCGCCAAGCTGCATAAGGACTTGGTCCTTCCCACCGGGACGGAGATCAAGACCAAGCCTATCTTCTTCTCTGGAGAGTCCCAAGCGGGCCATTACATTCCGAGCATGGTCGATTACATCATGCAGCAGAACCCGAAGGCAGCTTCACCGGAGGTAGTTCTGGACGTGCAAGGCATGGCCATCGGCAACGGGTGGTTCGATCCCCTTAATCAGTACGACGTGAGCGATTACGCGCACGGCGCGGGTTTGATCTCGGAAGGACAATACCACACACTCCAAAAGAAGCGGCAAGAGTGCAACAGCTTGTTGGCTCAGGGCAAATACTACACCCCCATCTGCTTCGCACTTTTGGATCTGGTTGTGGGTTCCACAGGCACGGATCAGACAGGTTTTGTTAGCTTCTACGATTACCGGAAGTACGACCACCCCGGCGACCGCGTCTTTCCGCCCGGGCACCGCACGGCCGAGCAGTACATGAACCTCCCGCAAGTCAAGGAGGCTCTGCATGCGGGGGAATCCCCATTGCGTTTCCAGGAATGCACGGACCCACCCTACGATGCCTTGAAGCACCAGGACGGCCTGGGCGTGACCGAGCAGGTGGGCCGCATCTTGGAAGGGGGCGTTCGCGCTCTATTTTTCAACGGAGCTTTCGACGTCATTTGTAACCACATGGGAAACGAAGCAGCCCTGCAGGCATTAAAGTGGTCGGGCCAGGATGCTTTCCACGAGGCACGACGAGCCGTTTGGATTCCCGAGGGGGGAGGGGCGGCGGGAGAGGGGAAGCCGGGAGGGTTTGCCAAGAGCAGCGGGGCGCTGACGTACCTAGTGGTCGCAGGCGCCGGGCACATGGTTCCCTTGGATGTTCCCGCGGCTGCCTTGGACATGATGACGCGGTTTGTGAACCTGAAAAGCTTCGATGACAAATTGCAAGGGATTGAGATGACTGTCGTTCCTGAAGACACCGTCGCCGCCTCATCCGCAACTGCTCTCAACGGAGCGGGGGAAACTCCCACTGCTCCCCAAACACCCACACTCAGGAAAGTGACGGCGTCTGAGACGGAGAGCGGTGTCGTTGTCTTCGACGTGGAAGGGGTGGACGGCCAGGAGCAGGCCGTTCAGTCGGAGGAGCTCTGGTACACCGTCCTGGTCAATCCGGGCGGCTCAATTCTAGTCCCCCGCCAGTCAGACGCCGGCGAAGAGGACGCAGACGTCGCGCAGCCTGGCCCCCTGCTACTGACCGATTTGAAGGAGGGGGTGGATTATACGTTTCAGGTCCTGGCCAACAATGTCGTGGGCGCAAGCAAACCTTCGGAGCCCGCGAGGCTGGTCTTGGGATGCGGGGGGCCCTCAGGGGCCGGCGGTCCGAACGTGACCACCTGTGAGCACGGGTTGTGCGGCCTGGATGCCGTTATGGATGAAAAACGCTGCTTTTGCTACGCAGGTTGGGGGGGCTCTGGATGTCAGGTCGCCGGCCCGGTGGTTTCGGACTCCACCGCGGCAAAAGGAGGGAACAAAAAACAGGATTCTGGCGCGAAGGAAGGGGTTGGGAATGGACGTGTGACCTTCGTTGTGGATCAGTCGTGCACAGATGCCCAAGTATCAGAAGAATGTGCCTTGCGCTTCACGGTCCCGCTCCACTTGAACGCCCATGCATCCTCAGAGGACAAGGAAGGGGGAGGTAAAAGCAGTGAATGGAGCGTGTTGGACGGACCGGAGGAGACGAACGCCTTTGAAGGCATGTTGCGTCGTGATTTGGCGCAAATTTTGGATGTTCGCAAGGAGCAAGTCGAGCTCCGGGCCTTGCAACCCCTGAAGGCGACGGCTCACCAGTTGCCCGGTGCGTCGGGAGGGTCTCGGCTTTTGGAGGACACCGCCACCGCCACGCCTCCGGCAGAGACCCCGTCTGAAGAGAAGGGCGGCCCCACGCCGGGCGTGGAGGGCCCGATGGCCTTGACGTTCGACGTCCTGCACCCCCTCGACCCGTCCGGGACCGTCAAGCGCTTCACGTCGGTATGGGCCATGCCGCAGGGTCCTCTGAGCTTCGGCCTCGTCACTTCCAATTTTGATGTCAACCGAAACGCGGAGGTCCTGCTCTTGGCTCAAGGTACGCCTTTGCCCGGGTTGCTGGACAGCAGTAGCAGTCCGGACGTGATACTTGAGAAAAAAACGAAGCGCACGGCCACCCTGAGTTTTGCCGTCATCCTCTTCCTCGGTGCTGTCGTCTTAATGATTGTACGGTACTCCCGGCGGAAACTAGGGTTTGGTCCCGGTGGGACAGGAAGTGGCGCACAGCAAAGGAGAAGGCAGGAGATGCAAGGGGGCGGAGGCAGGCGGAGGATGGACTCCCCCGAGGACCAGGACCTAGACCACGACATTGTTTTGGACGGGAGTGGCGACGACGGGACTGTAGTGGAGATCATGGAGATGCGAATGCCGACGGGCTCCCAGGGCTCGAGGGGGGGCTCGGGTTTGGGGGGCAGTGGCAGCATTTTGAGTCGAATCGTGCCCGACAAGGACGGCGCGGACGAGCGGCTTGTGTAACTCGCCTGGGGGGACTCCGGAGAAAGGCACGATCACTGCGAGATTGGACTTGTTAGGCTGTATGAGTAGGATGGGGCTGAGTAGGAAGAGTCTCGCTTCTCGCGGCGTAAAAGTAAGACTGTATTGTATTCACTGCTCACGGTGTAAGAAACTGCTGGATATTCAGTGGGCGTCTATCAGTTAAAATGGCGTAGGGGAATAGAGTAACTCATGTAGTCGAGAATTGCTTCCAGGCCTGATGTAAAATTGTGCCTTTACTGCCATGCAAGCCGCGAGAACCCGAAGAAGGGTTGCGGATCAACACATTTATTTGACTTGGCCTCAGAACCTTGTGTCTGCTCCCACATTCACCAGTACACTTTGACAAGCGATGCGCGCATTCCCACTTTATAGAATGAGAAGCAGCACGAGTGAGCACTCTTCTCCGGACAGTATCTACACGTTACTTTTCCCCCACAGAATGTCCCCCCATGCTCTCTCAAAATTTGTCGGCCAGCGCCTCGTGCTTGTCATGCGCTACTCCCACCGTCAGTTTTTGCTCACTTCCCCCTGACAATTAGTTTGCTGCCGCAGGGGCTAAGTACTCCCTGTGAATCGCTCGTCCTGTATCATCCTCATGATGTCCCAACGATTGTAATTTCCTCTGCGCTCGAAGAAACTGTATGTTTACGGTAAATTCCAATATGAGCCAAAAACACGATACAAAAGACCAGTCATACTGCACTTTCAACTTCCTCGCCATTCCTCAACGACTCCGTACCAGCACACGTTGTCGCAGACTACTGTTCACCCATCGTAGCTCCACCAGGATGGCTGCACGACTGCGATGGGCCGCAACGGACGGGACAGGAGGCAAGCAGGGCAGTGGAGGCATCGGAGTCGCAGTGGAAGCAGCATTGCTTCCAAGCAACGTACGGGAATCTGACGGACAATTTTCCGAGCCTTCCTGGGACTTCGTGTGTTCCTGGGTGGCTGTCGAGGTTTTGGAGCATGATGTTGAGCTCTTGAAGGCGCGCCTCACGGTACGTGCCCGGAATTGGCTTACGATGTGGTCAGGAGGAGGAGACATCGATGAAGAAGTCCAAAAGCCACACTCCCTTTCGATATGTGCTGAAAGAGATATGTAGGACGCGAGAGGATCCTGCCAAATCCGTCTTCGTGTGCGATGTCCCCGATATATGGTTTGAATAAGGCACGCCGCAGAATGGAGACGGGGCGGTGAAGATGTCTCCATTTCGTGTTGTAAGGAAGAAGACTTGACCAATGTGTCCCGGTGAATGCGACGAGGGGAAGACAAGGCCGGGAGCAAACGCCCTGTGGAGATTATCGAATCCCGTGTGGAAAGCATTCCAAAGGTTATTTTTGCAGGTTGAGTGACCACGTTCAAGCAGTGGAGCCCGAGCGAGGGAGGAAGGCATCGCTAGAACAAGGAAAAACCGGCGGAAGTCCGCCTTTAGACACTGTTTTAATCACTTTATTTGGTGCGCACACGCCTTCAGAAATACTCACGTTGGACACCACATCACACAGCTCGTACTTCGTCTATGCGTGACATGCCAGCGCGTGTCTGTCCTGCATCATGAGGGAAAAGCAGCTCAATCCTTCGAGAATGCCCTACTTTGACCGAAAGCGACGAAGACGTGCTGCCATGGCATCACAAAAATACTCACAATGCCCTCACACTTTCAAAACTGCTTGGCTATTTTTCCTGTACGCGATCGTCGGGTGCTATTTATCCCACACATGCACCGCATTTCAACCTCCCTCGTCCGGCCTCCTTTCTCGGCGGTGGAGTGCCCGGGAGTCAGTGCCCTCCGAGGTCTCCTCCGTCGACAACGCTCCGCCCACAGAACCAGTCCCATCCACGAAACCCACGGAACCAGTCCCATCCGCGAACTCGTTGGCAGAGCCTGCTGTACCGTCTTTTTTGGCGGCATGGACTCCCCCGGTCTTGCCCGACCTCAGTGCGTTGGGGGGTAGTGTCAGCTCAGCCGCAGAGGGGGCAAACTCGACGCTTATCGGCTTGTTGCAAGTCGCGCAAGCTGCGATGAACCCACGCTCTGTCACTCGCACTTTCTCCCGTCAGTTTTCGAAACGATATTTGTCGAGATGGAACGACAAGACGGGGCTGAAGGAGCTTGTGGAGCAGACCTTGGCAGATCTTGTCAGGGTGGCGGACACCATTGACGTGCATTCGAACCCCAGAGTGGCCGCTTTCGCCGCGCGTGTGCGCACGCAGATCGAGACATTGCGGAGAGACCACGACGCCAGGGTCATCTTCTTCTTTAACGAGGAGCCGGACATAGTCAAGGAGATTCCCATCCTCCCCGCGTGCCCCTTCAAGGCTCTTTCGCCCCACGACTCGGACCAGGAGGACGAGGAGGAAGTCGTGGACCCCGCCCCTCTTTTCAGTCCGCGCCGCGTCGCACCCGGGGCGGGTGTGGTGAAGAAGAAGCACGGTGTTGTCCGTTTGTTCAAGAATCTTCTGACATTGGCCCAGCACACGGAGCCCGTGCCCGAGGAGGAGGACATGAGTTGGTTCGAAGCTCCCTCTTCTGCCCCGGACCCTGCGGTGGGCCCTGCGGGTGTAGAGGGCACCATGTCCACATCGCCCATCGCCCCACTGCCAGGCTCGGGGCCTGTGGCTGGAGCAGGGCAGAGCGGAGTGGACCGCCTGTTGCAGCAGGTACGGGAGCGCATGGAGACGAAGGCCGCGGAGGAGCGAAAGAGCGAGGAGGCGGTCGTTAAGGCGGGTTTGCGCCTGGAATTTGAGCGGTGGCAGCTTCTGGAGGCCAGCCGGTATTTCAGCGAGACATGGGCCAAGACCCGGGAGCTTCTGATGCAAGGGGGGGGAAGTGCCTCCAGGAACAATCAAGACGGCGACGGCGCCGGCGAGACCGACGTTGGGGCGGGACCCTCCATCGCAGCGGCCGCGGAGACCGCTGCTTCCATCGCCATGGAAATGGTGCCTCCGCAACTTCGCGCGCTTTTCCAAGAGGTGGAAGGGGCCGTCGCCAAGGGCCTGCCCGTCAAGCTCGACCTTCAGGCCTGGGCCTCGATCGTGAACAACGTCAGGATCGGCCATCGCGTCGAGCCCTTCCCTCAACGTGACTGGCGGAGCAGCCTGGATCTACTTGTTTCCCAAACCCCGCTGCCAGACCCCCTGCTACGGGAACTCAACCACCCCCTCTACCTCCACTCCTCCCTTCTCCTGGCCACCACTCCCTACAACGTGGCGCTGACCAAGGCCGCGGAGACCGACCCTGCCCTCTTGGCACGGACCGCGCTCGTCGCGTCCAAAGCATTGGGGGTCGCACCCTCCCGCCTGCAGGTCCACCACGTGGTGTCGGACAAGGCGTGTGCGGTCGTAGTGGTTGTGCCGGACAAGCGCACCACCTACGTCATCTTCCGAGGGACCAAGGACCCGGTCGACGTCCTGACCGACATCAATTTCCTCTCGGCGCCCTTCACGCCCTTGGGGTGGGAAGAAGAGGGGGCAGGGGGGGAGAGAGAGGAAGAGGAAGAGAGGGGCTCGGCCGTGGGCTTCCTGCCCTTCATTGACCCCAACAATGCCGCACAGGAACAGTTGCAACTCATGGCGGGGACGGACGACGCAACGGGCACCCTGAAAGTCCACGGGGGGTTCAAGCTGGCCTTCGACTCGATCAAACAGCGTGTGACGGAGCTCCTCCTGGACGAGGACGGCGCGGGAAGCGCGACCGACAGTGTCGTCTTTGTGGGACATAGCATGGGGGGGGCTTTGGCGCAGCTTGCCACCGTCTACTTCTGTGAACTGAGAGCACGCTTGGTCACTTTCGCTTCCCCCGCTATCGGAAACGCTGCCTTTTGTCGCTTGCTAGATTGCTGTGGGCAGCCGTACGGAGGTCTGCGGGTTTGGAATGACTTTGACGTGGTCCCTTCTATAGCCCAGTTGGTAGGCTATCGACATGCAGGCGTGCCAATTAAGCTCGATGTCTCCAAATCCGCAAAGGAGCTCTTTGAGGAAGAGAACGTGAATTCCCTGCGGGGGCTAATTGACTTTCTGGCGCCGCATGTCATGTTTCAACTGGGGAGTGTGTGCTTCGTATTTCCTGTGATAGGATGGGATCTTCAGTCGGGGGGGACGGCGTTGAGGCAACGGCTGGCGGCTGAGCAACAACTGGATTCGGATGATTTTAGGCGGGAGAATATTTTGTCGGGAACGTCCTTAGGGAAAGAGAGTATGACGTAGGCCTAGATGATCTGTGTACATACAATCATGCTATGTATGTGACTGAATGTCAAAGCCAATATGCTGAAAGAGAGGTGGGCGTTAAAGTAAGGTGTGGGAGCAATTGAGATACGTTTCTGACATTTACATGTAAGAGCGCCTTAGCGTGTACATTGACGACTCAGAGCATTTGAGCGAAGGTGAAGAACAAACCGCAGCGCCAAGAGGCGTCCGCATCGTGGATCCGCGCACGGCAAGGTGCACGAGTTGCTCAATCGTTCAGCACGTTATAACTTTACTTGAACTGTTCTTTGTTAACGGTGGTAAATGTTGCATAGAAAGACCCAAAGTATCGTTGGAAATCGCTTTGTTGGGCTAGGTGCCCTTGATGCCGATGAGCTTAAGCTTTTTGCTCTACACGAGATCTGGCTGATGTTGATGGTAGTATTGCTCAACTTCTTCGTCGAACGACTGGGAATACGCGTGACCTTCGCCCTGGCCTTGGTCATACTCATCATGGTGCTTCGGACCGCCGCCAAGTCCGTCCTGCCCATGCTCCTGCCGTCCATGATCCACGGTTGCGGTCTCTCCCATGATTTCCAACAATTCCTCGTGCTCATTCTCTAGTTGTTTGAAGAGAGCGCGCTCCTCGCACAGATCTTGACGAAGCTGCAACAGCTTGGTTTGCAGGAATTGGAGGTCCTCTTCCAGGGCTTGGTCGTTCGGCGCCTGGGCCATGGGCGACCGTACCGGACATGGTATCAAGGCCCCCTGGGGAAATACGAAGGTACTACTACCGCCCACAGAGACTGTGTCCCCACCGGGGTCCTGGCCGCGGGATCGTCCGTCATTGCTGCTTCTCTGCTCCATTTTGATATGTCTTCGGTTCCGTCCTCTACCCATGACACGGTTCCACTTCTCTTCCAGCTTGCTTCGAAGCTGATCCCGCTCTGTGGTTATGGTAGTCAATTTCTTCTCCAAGGATTGGATTCGGGAGTCACGATCGCGAAGTTGATTTTCTGTCTCACGTTGCAGGGCAGCCACACCAGTATTCTTCGACAATTCGACTTGAAGGGCCAAGTAATCCCGACGCGTGGATTGATGCTGAATGTCGCGTCCATTCAATTCCAACTGAAGGGCGGAATTGCTTTCCAATGCAGCCGCCAACTCCCGGCGAGCCCCTTTCAGGACTTCAGCATGTCCCTTCCGAGCCTCTTGGAGCTCTTTACGGAGGCGATCGCGTTCAAGTTTCAGTGTCTCAAGCTGATCCTGGGCTCGGGCTAATGCTGCCTCCCTCTCCCTCCCCCTTGCTTCCTTGGTGGCATGCTCAGTGAGCTCCCCCGCACGATAACCCGCGCCAAAGCCTGGCCCTCGCGGTGCCAATTGTTTGTCGTGCTCCTCCTTGAGCTTTGCCATCGCCTTGTCCCGGGCCTTGATCGCCGTGCCGTGTCGCTCCACCAACTCTTCTAGGCGCTGCGCCAGGACGTCTCGCTCTTCCTCAGTGGCCCGCATTCGACTTTCAAGCTTTTCCACCTGGTGCTGGAGGGCACGACGTTGCTGCATCGCCTGTCGACTCAAGGAATCAAGCTTTCGATCACGATCTTCCAGCATGCCCGCCTTCAGCTTCACCTCAAAATCCATTTCATTCTTGAGCCGGTTATGCTCTCGGGAAATCGTGGCAACCATCTGCTCCTTCGCGTCCAACATATCCGTCAAGCGCTCTACACGCGCGGCAGCTTCCTCCTGTACCACTGCATGTTTCTGCCGCAAGGCGTCGTAATCTTTTCGTAACGCTTTCAATTCCATCGCCGTCCCCTGCAGTAACAAAGTCTCGCCATTGGCGTTTGCGGTGGTCCCACTCGCCGCTGTCGACCGACGCCCCATTCCTGTTTCAGGGAGCATCACACCTTCCTCTGCTCTGCGCGCCATGAGCACGCGCAGCTCATCCAATTCCGTGTGTGCCGAGCAAATTTCTTCGTCTTTTTTGATTTGCGTCTCTGAGAGATGGCTAATTTCTTTTCGATAATTCTGAATCTGTTCATTCAAGATGTCGCGCTCCTTCTTCTCTGCCTCCAGCGCAGCCTGGATTCCCCCCAGTTCGGAGGTCGCAATGTCG